>NC_137874.1:12124351-12223067 GCF_963924005.1 Protomyctophum bolini | reverse complement strand
TTTGACATGGGCTATAGCCCCTACCGTACGCATACTATAGCACGCCGTTTTTCATCATTTTGAGGATTTGAAGAAAATTCAAAATTTCAAAAAACATGGGTTATAGCCCATCGTTTTTTGAATTTTTGAAAAAAATGTTATCCTCATTTTTCATCATTTTTGAACATGGGCTATAGCCCTACCGTACGGCATACTAGAGCACGCCGTTTTTCATCATTTTGAGGATTTGAAGAAAATTCAAAATTTCAAAAAACATGGTTATAGCCCATCGTTTTTTTTTGAATTTTTGTAAAAAATGTTATCCACATTTTCATCGAGTTTTGAACATGGGCTATAGCCCCTACCGTACGGCATACTATAGCACGCCGTTTTTCATCATTTTTGAGGATTTGAAGAAAATTCAAAATTTCAAAAAACATGGGTTATAGCCCATCGTTTTTTGAATTTTTGAAAAAAATGTTATCCTCATTTTTCATCATTTTTGAACATGGGCTATAGCCCCTACCGTACGGCATACTAGAGCACGCCGTTTTTCATCATTTTTGAGGATTTGAAGAAAATTCAAAATTTCAAAAAACATGGGTTATAGCCCATCGTTTTTTGAATTTTTGAAAAAAATGTTATCCTCATTTTTCATCATTTTTGAACATGGGCTATAGCCCCTACCGTACGGCATACTATAGCACGCCGTTTTTCATCATTTTTGAGGATTTGAAGAAAATTCAAAATTTCAAAAAACATGGGTTATAGCCCATCGTTTTTTGAATTTTTGAAAAAAATGTTATCCTCATTTTTCATCATTTTTGAACATGGGCTATAGCCCCTACCGTACGGCATACTATAGCACGCCGTTTTTCATCATTTTTGAGGATTTGAAGAAAATTCAAAATTTCAAAAAACATGGGTTATAGCCCATCGTTTTTTGAATTTTTGAAAAAAATGTTATCCTCATTTTTCATCATTTTTGAACATGGGCTATAGCCCCTACCGTACGGCATACTATAGCACGCCGTTTTTCATCATTTTTGAGGATTTGAAGAAAATTCAAAATTTCAAAAAACATGGGTTATAGCCCATCGTTTTTTGAATTTTTGAAAAAATGTTATCCTCATTTTTCATCATTTTTGAACATGGGCTATAGCCCCTACCGTACGGCATACTATAGCACGCCGTTTTTCATCATTTTTGAGGATTTGAAGAAAATTCAAAATTTCAAAAAACATGGGTTATAGCCCATCGTTTTTTGAATTTTTGAAAAAAATGTTATCCTCATTTTTCATCATTTTTGAACATGGGCTATAGCCCCTACCGTACGGCATACTATAGCACGCCGTTTTTCATCATTTTTGAGGATTTGAAGAAAATTCAAAATTTCAAAAACATGGGTTATAGCCCATCGTTTTTTGAATTTTTGAAAAAAATGTTATCCTCATTTTTCATCATTTTTGAACATGGGCTATAGCCCCTACCGTACGGCATACTATAGCACGCCGTTTTTCATCATTTTTGAGGATTTGAAGAAATTCAAAATTTCAAAAAACATGGGTTATAGCCCATCGTTTTTTGAATTTTTGAAAAAAATGTTATCCTCATTTTTCATCATTTTTGAACATGGGCTATAGCCCCTACCGTACGGCATACTATAGCACGCCGTTTTTTCATCATTTTTGAGGATTTGAAGAAAATTCAAAATTTCAAAAACATGGGTTATAGCCCATCGTTTTTTGAATTTTTGAATGTTATCCTCATTTTTCATCATTTTTGAACATGGGCTATAGCCCCTACCGTACGGCATACTATAGCACGCCGTTTTTCATCATTTTTGAGGATTTGAAGAAAATTCAAAATTTCAAAAAACATGGGTTATAGCCCATCGTTTTTTGATTTTTTGAAAAAAATGTTATCCTCATTTTTCATCATTTTTGAACATGGGCTATAGCCCCTACCGTACGGCATACTATAGCACGCCGTTTTTCATCATTTTTGAGGATTTGAAGAAAATTCAAAATTTCAAAAAACATGGGTTATAGCCCATTGTTTTTTGAATTTTTGAAAAAAATGTTATCCTCATTTTTCATCATTTTTGAACATGGGCTATAGCCCCTACCGTACGGCATACTATAGCACGCCGTTTTTCATCATTTTGAGGATTTGAAGAAAATTCAAAATTTCAAAAAACATGGGTTATAGCCCATCGTTTTTTGAATTTTTGAAAAAAATGTTATCCTCATTTTTCATCATTTTTGAACATGGGCTATAGCCCCTACCGTACGGCATACTATAGCACGCCGTTTTTCATCATTTTTGAGGATTTGAAGAAAATTCAAAATTTCAAAAAACATGGGTTATAGCCCATCGTTTTTTGAATTTTTGAAAAAAATGTTATCCTCATTTTTCATCATTTTTGAACATGGGCTATAGCCCCTACCGTACGGCATACTATAGCACGCCGTTTTTCATCATTTTTGAGGATTTGAAGAAAATTCAAAATTTCAAAAAACATGGGTTATAGCCCATCGTTTTTTGATTTTTTGAAAAAAATGTTATCCTCATTTTTCATCATTTTTGAACATGGGCTATAGCCCCTACCGTACGGCATACTATAGCACGCCGTTTTTCATCATTTTTGAGGATTTGAAGAAAATTCAAAATTTCAAAAAACATGGGTTATAGCCCATCGTTTTTTGAATTTTTGAAAAAAATGTTATCCTCATTTTTCATCATTTTTGAACATGGGCTATAGCCCCTACCGTACGGCATACTATAGCACGCCGTTTTTCATCATTTTTGAGGATTTGAAGAAAATTCAAAATTTCAAAAAACATGGGTTATAGCCCATCGTTTTTTGATTTTTTGAAAAAAATGTTATCCTCATTTTTCATCATTTTTGAACATGGGCTATAGCCCCTACCGTACGGCATACTATAGCACGCCGTTTTTCATCATTTTTGAGGATTTGAAGAAAATTCAAAATTTCAAAAAACATGGGTTATAGCCCATCGTTTTTTGATTTTTTGAAAAAAATGTTATCCTCATTTTTCATCATTTTTGAACATGGGCTATAGCCCCTACCGTACGGCATACTATAGCACGCCGTTTTTCATCATTTTTGAGGATTTGAAGAAAATTCAAAATTTCAAAAAACATGGGTTATAGCCCATCGTTTTTTGAATTTTTGAAAAAAATGTTATCCTCATTTTTCATCATTTTTGAACATGGGCTATAGCCCCTACCGTACGGCATACTATAGCACGCCGTTTTTCATCATTTTTGAGGATTTGAAGAAAATTCAAAATTTCAAAAAACATGGGTTATAGCCCATCGTTTTTTGAATTTTTGAAAAAAATGTTATCCTCATTTTTCATCATTTTTGAACATGGGCTATAGCCCCTACCGTACGGCATACTATAGCACGCCGTTTTTCATCATTTTTGAGGATTTGAAGAAAATTCAAAATTTCAAAAAACATGGGTTATAGCCCATCGTTTTTTGATTTTTTGAAAAAAATGTTATCCTCATTTTTCATCATTTTTGAACATGGGCTATAGCCCCTACCGTACGGCATACTATAGCACGCCGTTTTTCATCATTTTTGAGGATTTGAAGAAAATTCAAAATTTCAAAAAACATGGGTTATAGCCCATCGTTTTTTGAATTTTTGAAAAAAATGTTATCCTCATTTTTCATCATTTTGAACATGGGCTATAGCCCCTACCGTACGGCATACTATAGCACGCCGTTTTTCATCATTTTTGAGGATTTGAAGAAAATTCAAAATTTCAAAAAACATGGGTTATAGCCCATCGTTTTTTGAATTTTTGAAAAAAATGTTATCCTCATTTTTCATCATTTTTGAACATGGGCTATAGCCCCTACCGTACGGCATACTATAGCACGCCGTTTTTCATCATTTTTGAGGATTTGAAGAAAATTCAAAATTTCAAAAAACATGGGTTATAGCCCATCGTTTTTTGAATTTTTGAAAAAAATGTTATCCTCATTTTTCATCATTTTTGAACATGGGCTATAGCCCCTACCGTACGGCATACTATAGCACGCCGTTTTTCATCATTTTGAGGATTTGAAGAAAATTCAAAATTTCAAAAAACATGGGTTATAGCCCATCGTTTTTTGAATTTTTGAAAAAAATGTTATCCTCATTTTTCATCATTTTTGAACATGGGCTATAGCCCCTACCGTACGGCATACTATAGCACGCCGTTTTTCATCATTTTTGAGGATTTGAAGAAAATTCAAAATTTCAAAAACATGGGTTATAGCCCATCGTTTTTTGAATTTTGAAAAAAATGTTATCCTCATTTTTCATCATTTTTGAACATGGGCTATAGCCCCTACCGTACGGCATACTATAGCACGCCGTTTTTCATCATTTTTGAGGATTTGAAGAAAATTCAAAATTTCAAAAAACATGGGTTATAGCCCATCGTTTTTTGAATTTTTGAAAAAATGTTATCCTCATTTTTCATCATTTTTGAACATGGGCTATAGCCCCTACCGTACGGCATACTATAGCACGCCGTTTTTCATCATTTTTGAGGATTTGAAGAAATTCAAAATTTCAAAAAACATGGGTTATAGCCCATCGTTTTTTGAATTTTTGAAAAAAATGTTATCCTCATTTTTCATCATTTTTGAACATGGGCTATAGCCCTACCGTACGGCATACTATAGCACGCCGTTTTTCATCATTTTTGAGGATTTGAAGAAAATTCAAAATTTCCAAAAACATGGGTTATAGCCCATCGTTTTTTGAATTTTTGAAAAAAATGTTATCCTCATTTTTCATCATTTTTGAACATGGGCTATAGCCCCTACCGTACGGCATACTATAGCACGCCGTTTTTCATCATTTTTGAGGATTTGAAGAAAATTCAAAATTTCAAAAAACATGGGTTATAGCCCATCGTTTTTTGAATTTTTGAAAAAAATGTTATCCTCATTTTTCATCATTTTTGAACATGGGCTATAGCCCCTACCGTACGGCATACTATAGCACGCCGTTTTTCATCATTTTTGAGGATTTGAAGAAAATTCAAAATTTCAAAAACATGGGTTATAGCCCATTGTTTTTTGAATTTTTGAAAAAAATGTTATCCTCATTTTTCATCATTTTTGAACATGGCTATAGCCCCTACCGTACGGCATACTATAGCACGCCGTTTTTCATCATTTTTGAGGATTTGAAGAAAATTCAAAATTTCAAAAAACATGGGTTATAGCCCATCGTTTTTTGAATTTTTGAAAAAAATGTTATCCTCATTTTTCATCATTTTTGAACATGGGCTATAGCCCCTACTGTACGGCATACTATAGCACGCCGTTTTTCATCATTTTTGAGGATTTGAAGAAAATTCAAAATTCAAAAAACATGGGTTATAGCCCATCGTTTTTTGAATTTTTGAAAAAAATGTTATCCTCATTTTTCATCATTTTGAACATGGGCTATAGCCCCTACCGTACGGCATACTATAGCACGCCGTTTTTCATCATTTTTGAGGATTTGAAGAAATTTCAAAATTTCAAAAAACATGGGTTATAGCCCATCGTTTTTTGAATTTTTGAAAAAAATGTTATCCTCATTTTTCATCATTTTTGAACATGGGCTATAGCCCCTACCGTACGGCATACTATAGCACGCCGTTTTTCATCATTTTTGAGGATTTGAAGAAAATTCAAAATTTCAAAAACATGGGTTATAGCCCATTGTTTTTTGAATTTTTGAAAAAAAATTTATCCTCATTTTTCATCATTTTTGAACATGGGCTATAGCCCCTACCGTACGGCATACTATAGCACGCCGTTTTTTCATCATTTTTGAGGATTTGAAGAAAATTCAAAATTTCAAAAAACATGGGTTATAGCCCATCGTTTTTTGAATTTTTGAAAAAAATGTTATCCTCATTTTTCATCATTTTGAACATGGGCTATAGCCCCTACCGTACGGCATACTATAGCACGCCGTTTTTCATCATTTTTGAGGATTTTAAGAAAATTCAAAATTTCAAAAAACATGGGTTATAGCCCATCGTTTATTGAATTTTTGAAAAAAATGTTATCCTCATTTTTCATCATTTTTGAACATGGGCTATAGCCCCTACCGTACGGCATACTATAGCACGCCGTTTTTCATCATTTTTGAGGATTTGAAGAAAATTCAAAATTTCAAAAAACATGGGTTATAGCCCATCGTTTTTTGAATTTTTGAAAAAAATGTTATCCTCATTTTCATCATTTTTGAACATGGGCTATAGCCCCTACCGTACGGCATACTATAGCACGCCGTTTTTCATCATTTTTGAGGATTTGAAGAAAATTCAAAATTTCAAAAAACATGGGTTATAGCCCATCGTTTTTTGAATTTTTGAAAAAATGTTATCCTCATTTTTCATCATTTTTGAACATGGGCTATAGCCCCTACCGTACGGCATACTATAGCACGCCGTTTTTCATCATTTTGAGGATTTGAAGAAATTTCAAAATTTCAAAAAACATGGGTTATAGCCCATCGTTTTTTGAATTTTTGAAAAAAATGTTATCCTCATTTTTCATCATTTTTGAACATGGGCTATAGCCCCTACCGTACGGCATACTATAGCACGCCGTTTTTCATCATTTTTGAGGATTTGAAGAAAATTCAAAATTTCAAAAAACATGGGTTATAGCCCATCGTTTTTTGAATTTTTGAAAAAAATGTTATCCTCATTTTTCATCATTTTTGAACATGGCTTTAGCCCCTACCGTACGGCATACTATAGCACGCCGTTTTTCATCATTTTTGAGGATTTGAAGAAAATTCAAAATTTCCAAAAACATGGGTTATAGCCCATTGTTTTTTGAATTTTTGAAATAAATGTTATCCTCATTTTTCATCATTTTTGAACATGGGCTATAGCCCCTACCGTACGGCATACTATAGCACGCCGTTTTCATCATTTTTGAGGATTTGAAGAAAATTCAAAATTTCAAAAAACATGGGTTATAGCCCATTGTTTTTTGAATTTTTGAAAAAAATGTTATCCTCATTTTTCATCATTTTTGAACATGGGCTATAGCCCCTACCGTACGGCATACTATAGCACGCCGTTTTTCATCATTTTTGAGGATTTGAAGAAAATTCAAAATTTCAAAAAACATGGGTTATAGCCCATCGTTTTTTGAATTTTTGAAAAAAATGTTATCCTCATTTTTCATCATTTTTGAACATGGGCTTTAGCCCCTACCGTACGGCATACTATAGCACGCCGTTTTTCATCATTTTTGAGGATTTGAAGAAAATTCAAAATTTCAAAAAACATGGGTTATAGCCCATCGTTTTTTGATTTTTTGAAAAAAATGTTATCCTCATTTTTCATCATTTTTGAACATGGGCTATAGCCCCTACCGTACGGCATACTATAGCACGCCGTTTTTCATCATTTTTGAGGATTTTAAGAAAATTCAAAATTTCAAAAAACATGGGTTATAGCCCATCGTTTTTGTAATTTTTGAAAAAAATGTTATCCTCATTTTCATCATTTTTGAACATGGGCTATAGCCCCTACCGTACGGCATACTATAGCACGCCGTTTTTCATCATTTTTGAGGATTTGAAGAAAATTCAAAATTTCAAAAAACATGGGTTATAGCCCATCGTTTTTTGAATTTTTGAAAAAAATGTTATCCTCATTTTTCATCATTTTTGAACATGGGCTATAGCCCCTACCGTACGGCATACTATAGCACGCCGTTTTTCATCATTTTTGAGGATTTGAAGAAAATTCAAAATTTCAAAAAACATGGGTTATAGCCCATCGTTTATTGAATTTTTGAAAAAAATGTTATCCTCATTTTTCATCATTTTTGAACATGGGCTATAGCCCCTACCGTACGGCATACTATAGCACGCCGTTTTTCATCATTTTTGAGGATTTGAAGAAAATTCAAAATTTCAAAAAACATGGGTTATAGCCCATCGTTTTTTGAATTTTTGAAAAAAATGTTATCCTCATTTTTCATCATTTTTGAACATGGGCTATAGCCCCTACCGTACGGCATACTATAGCACGCCGTTTTTCATCATTTTTGAGGATTTGAAGAAAATTCAAAATTTCAAAAAACATGGGTTATAGCCCATCGTTTTTTGAATTTTTGAAAAAAATGTTATCCTCATTTTTCATCATTTTTGAACATGGGCTATAGCCCCTACCGTACGGCATACTATAGCACGCCGTTTTTCATCATTTTTGAGGATTTGAAGAAATTCAAAATTTCAAAAAACATGGGTTATAGCCCATCGTTTTTTGAATTTTTGAAAAAAATGTTATCCTCATTTTTCATCATTTTTGAACATGGGCTATAGCCCCTACCGTACGGCATACTATAGCACGCCGTTTTTCATCATTTTTGAGGATTTGAAGAAATTTCAAAATTTCAAAAAACATGGGTTATAGCCCATCGTTTTTTGAATTTTTGAAAAAAATGTTATCCTCATTTTTCATCATTTTTGAACATGGGCTATAGCCCCTACCGTACGGCATACTATAGCACGCCGTTTTCATCATTTTGAGGATTTGAAGAAAATTCAAAATTTCCAAAAACATGGGTTATAGCCCATTGTTTTTTGAATTTTTGAAATAAATGTTATCCTCATTTTTCATCATTTTTGAACATGGGCTATAGCCCTACCGTACGGCATACTATAGCACGCCGTTTTTCATCATTTTTGAGGATTTGAAGAAAATTCAAAATTTCAAAAAACATGGGTTATAGCCCATCGTTTTTGAATTTTGAAAAAAATGTTATCCTCATTTTTCATCATTTTTGAACATGGGCTATAGCCCCTACCGTACGGCATACTATAGCACGCCGTTTTTCATCATTTTTGAGGATTTTAAGAAAATTCAAAATTTCAAAAAACATGGGTTATAGCCCATCGTTTTTTGAATTTTTGAAAAAATGTTATCCTCATTTTTCATCATTTTTGAACATGGGCTATAGCCCCTACCGTACGGCATACTATAGCACGCCGTTTTTCATCATTTTTGAGGATTTGAAGAAAATTCAAAATTTCAAAAAACATGGGTTATAGCCCATCGTTTATTGAATTTTTGAAAAAAATGTTATCCTCATTTTTCATCATTTTTGAACATGGGCTATAGCCCCTACCGTACGGCATACTATAGCACGCCGTTTTTCATCATTTTTGAGGATTTGAAGAAAATTCAAAATTTCAAAAAACATGGGTTATAGCCCATCGTTTTTTGAATTTTTGAAAAAAATGTTATCCTCATTTTTCATCATTTTTGAACATGGGCTATAGCCCCTACCGTACGGCATACTATAGCACGCCGTTTTTCATCATTTTTGAGGATTTGAAGAAAATTCAAAATTTCAAAAAACATGGGTTATAGCCCATCGTTTTTTGAATTTTTGAAAAAAATGTTATCCTCATTTTTCATCATTTTTGAACATGGGCTATAGCCCCTACCGTACGGCATACTATAGCACGCCGTTTTTCATCATTTTTGAGGATTTGAAGAAAATTCAAAATTTCAAAAAACATGGGTTATAGCCCATCGTTTTTTGAATTTTTGAAAAAAATGTTATCCTCATTTTTCATCATTTTTGAACATGGGCTATAGCCCCTACCGTACGGCATACTATAGCACGCCGTTTTTCATCATTTTTGAGGATTTGAAGAAATTTCAAAATTTCAAAAAACATGGGTTATAGCCCATCGTTTTTTGAATTTTTGAAAAAAATGTTATCCTCATTTTTCATCATTTTTGAACATGGGCTCTAGCCCCTACCGTACGGCATACTATAGCACGCCGTTTTTCATCATTTTTGAGGATTTGAAGAAAATTCAAAATTTCCAAAAACATGGGTTATAGCCCATTGTTTTTTGAATTTTTGAAATAAATGTTATCCTCATTTTTCATCATTTTTGAACATGGGCTATAGCCCCTACCGTACGGCATACTATAGCACGCCGTTTTTCATCATTTTTGAGGATTTGAAGAAAATTCAAAATTTCAAAAAACATGGGTTATAGCCCATCGTTTTTTGAATTTTTGAAAAAAATGTTATCCTCATTTTTCATCATTTTTGAACATGGGCTATAGCCCCTACCGTACGGCATACTATAGCACGCCGTTTTTCATCATTTTTGAGGATTTTAAGAAAATTCAAAATTTCAAAAAACATGGGTTATAGCCCATCGTTTTTTGAATTTTTGAAAAAAATGTTATCCTCATTTTTCATCATTTTTGAACATGGGCTATAGCCCCTACCGTACGGCATACTATAGCACGCCGTTTTTCATCATTTTTGAGGATTTGAAGAAAATTCAAAATTTCAAAAAACATGGGTTATAGCCCATCGTTTATTGAATTTTTGAAAAAAATGTTATCCTCATTTTTCATCATTTTTGAACATGGGCTATAGCCCCTACCGTACGGCATACTATAGCACGCCGTTTTTCATCATTTTTGAGGATTTGAAGAAAATTCAAAATTTCAAAAAACATGGGTTATAGCCCATCGTTTTTTGAATTTTTGAAAAAAATGTTATCCTCATTTTTCATCATTTTTGAACATGGGCTATAGCCCCTACCGTACGGCATACTATAGCACGCCGTTTTTCATCATTTTTGAGGATTTGAAGAAAATTCAAAATTTCAAAAAACATGGGTTATAGCCCATCGTTTTTTGAATTTTTGAAAAAAATGTTATCCTCATTTTTCATCATTTTTGAACATGGGCTATAGCCCCTACCGTACGGCATACTATAGCACGCCGTTTTTCATCATTTTTGAGGATTTGAAGAAAATTCAAAATTTCAAAAAACATGGGTTATAGCCCATCGTTTTTTGAATTTTGAAAAAAATGTTATCCTCATTTTTCATCATTTTTGAACATGGGCTATAGCCCCTACCGTACGGCATACTATAGCACGCCGTTTTTCATCATTTTTGAGGATTTGAAGAAATTTCAAAATTTCAAAAAACATGGGTTATAGCCCATCGTTTTTTGAATTTTTGAAAAAAATGTTATCCTCATTTTTCATCATTTTTGAACATGGGCTATAGCCCCTACCGTACGGCATACTATAGCACGCCGTTTTTCATCATTTTTGAGGATTTGAAGAAAATTCAAAATTTCAAAAAACATGGGTTATAGCCCATCGTTTTTTGAATTTTTGAAAAAAATGTTATCCTCATTTTTCATCATTTTTGAACATGGGCTATAGCCCCTACCGTACGGCATACTATAGCACGCCGTTTTTCATCATTTTTGAGGATTTGAAGAAAATTTAAAATTTCAAAAAACATGGGTTATAGCCCATTGTTTTTTGAATTTTTGAAAAAAATGTTATCCTCATTTTTCATCATTTTTGAACATGGGCTATAGCCCCTACCGTACGGCATACTATAGCACGCCGTTTTTCATCATTTTTGAGGATTTGAAGAAAATTCAAAATTTCAAAAAACATGGGTTATAGCCCATCGTTTTTTGAATTTTTGAAAAAAATGTTATCCTCATTTTTCATCATTTTTGAACATGGGCTATAGCCCCTACCGTACGGCATACTATAGCACGCCGTTTTTCATCATTTTTGAGGATTTTAAGAAAATTCAAAATTTCAAAAAACATGGGTTATAGCCCATCGTTTTTTGAATTTTTGAAAAAAATGTTATCCTCATTTTTCATCATTTTTGAACATGGGCTATAGCCCCTACCGTACGGCATACTATAGCACGCCGTTTTTCATCATTTTTGAGGATTTGAAGAAAATTCAAAATTTCAAAAAACATGGGTTATAGCCCATCGTTTTTTGAATTTTTGAAAAAAATGTTATCCTCATTTTTCATCATTTTTGAACATGGGCTATAGCCCCTACCGTACGGCATACTATAGCACGCCGTTTTTCATCATTTTTGAGGATTTGAAGAAAATTCAAAATTTCAAAAAACATGGGTTATAGCCCATCGTTTTTTGAATTTTTGAAAAAAATGTTATCCTCATTTTTCATCATTTTTGAACATGGGCTATAGCCCCTACCGTACGGCATACTATAGCACGCCGTTTTTCATCATTTTTGAGGATTTGAAGAAATTTCAAAATTTCAAAAAACATGGGTTATAGCCCATCGTTTTTTGAATTTTTGAAAAAAATGTTATCCTCATTTTTCATCATTTTTGAACATGGGCTATAGCCCCTACCGTACGGCATACTATAGCACGCCGTTTTTCATCATTTTTGAGGATTTGAAGAAAATTCAAAATTTCAAAAAACATGGGTTATAGCCCATCGTTTTTTGAATTTTTGAAAAAAATGTTATCCTCATTTTTCATCATTTTTGAACATGGGCTATAGCCCCTACCGTACGGCATACTATAGCACGCCGTTTTTCATCATTTTTGAGGATTTGAAGAAAATTTAAAATTTCAAAAAACATGGGTTATAGCCCATTGTTTTTTGAATTTTTGAAAAAAATGTTATCCTCATTTTTCATCATTTTTGAACATGGGCTATAGCCCCTACCGTACGGCATACTATAGCACGCCGTTTTTCATCATTTTTGAGGATTTGAAGAAAATTCAAAATTTCAAAAAACATGGGTTATAGCCCATCGTTTTTTGAATTTTTGAAAAAAATGTTATCCTCATTTTTCATCATTTTTGAACATGGGCTATAGCCCCTACCGTACGGCATACTATAGCACGCCGTTTTTCATCATTTTTGAGGATTTTAAGAAAATTCAAAATTTCAAAAAACATGGGTTATAGCCCATCGTTTTTTGAATTTTTGAAAAAAATGTTATCCTCATTTTTCATCATTTTTGAACATGGGCTATAGCCCCTACCGTACGGCATACTATAGCACGCCGTTTTTCATCATTTTTGAGGATTTGAAGAAAATTCAAAATTTCCAAAAACATGGGTTATAGCCCATCGTTTTTTGATTTTTTGAAAAAAATGTTATCCTCATTTTTCATCATTTTTGAACATGGGCTATAGCCCCTACCGTATGGCATACTATAGCACGCCGTTTTTCATAATTTTTGAGGATTTTAAGAAAATTCAAAATTTCAAAAAACATGGGTTATAGCCCATCGTTTTTTGAATTTTTGAAAAAAATGTTATCCTCATTTTTCATCATTTTTGAACATGGGCTATAGCCCCTACCGTACGGCATACTATAGCACGCCGTTTTTCATCATTTTTGAGGATTTGAAGAAAATTCAAAATTTCCAAAAACATGGGTTATAGCCCATCGTTTTTTGATTTTTTGAAAAAAATGTTATCCTCATTTTTCATCATTTTTGAACATGGGCTATAGCCCCTACCGTATGGCATACTATAGCACGCCGTTTTTCATCATTTTTGAGGATTTGAAGAAAATTCAAAATTTCAAAAAACATGGGTTATAGCCCATCGTTTTTTGAATTTTTGAAAAAAATGTTATCCTCATTTTTCATCATTTTTGAACATGGGCTATAGCCCCTACCGTACGGCATACTATAGCACGCCGTTTATCATCATTTTTGAGGATTTGAAGAAAATTCAAAATTTCAAAAAACATGGGTTATAGCCCATCGTTTTTTGAATTTTTGAAAAAAATGTTATCCTCATTTTTCATCATTTTTGAACATGGGCTATAGCCCCTACCGTACGGCATTTGTAAGTGTAAGGCTTAATTGGGTCGTCCACTCACAGTTAACAGTCTTTGTATTGAGTTTGTGCTTGAAATGTAGGCCTACTGTAATTCTGCAAACTGTTAATAAATATTTCAATCAATCAATCAATCAAAATTGACATTTAAACTATTGATCAGACGCTGTGCATTGACGACACCTAGTGGTCATTCATTTTAATTGCATGCATGCAGAGAAATCACAACATTGTGAGACGCACTGGGTCGTTGCCATGTTTTGCCACGGAAACCAGCGACCTGCCTTGTGTAAGTAAGTAAGTAAATTTTATTTATAAAGCACCTTTCTTAACAATGTTACAAAGTGCTGTACAGTGACACAATAAAATCAATCATAATTAAAACAGGACAGTACAACAAGCAAATAAGAACAACATAATCAAGTCAAATAAAATCAGAAAAATGTTCCCGAAATAAAAACGTTTTCAGTGGACGAAGCCAGGCTTGATACGAGCAGACGTGGCAACGCGATCGAAACACAGGGGCAATCTCCCGTTGGCCGAGAGGTTGGAACTCACGGGCCAATGGGAGCCTGTGTCGTGTAATTTCTCCCTTTACACTGACTATAATTCTATCTATTTGAGACAGAAACGGCTAAGCAATACGGCAGGCTGTAGGCTGTAGTCAAAAGCACCGGACGAATGAAGGCAGGCAGAGAGTGTTCTGAAGTGTAGTGTAGAGTCGATCATTTTATTGCAACCGAGACCAAGACAGAGAGCTTCGCCATTGTCCCTGAGCCTGGAGCTCAGGGACTCCCTCGTACTGAACCGCTGCTGCGGCCAGTTTAAGACTCCCTAAACCTTGCATTTTACAGGACATATATACAGTGTTTTTGCATAGACACAGATATACGGAGGTGGAGACTGAAACTTTACATACCGGTATTCATCAACATATTGCCACTTGGTAAGCAAAGGTCTCTCCTGGATGCAATAGAATGCTAAGTTCCCTATCACACCTGGCCAGGCCAAGCTACTTGACTAAGGCCCACGACACCTTGACTTTAAATATCAAAGACAGGCCTCTGCAGACACAGTGACTGCAGATAGTGACAGTTGACTTATTTAGCATGCCCTTAGCACAGTGACCAAATGTATAAGTCGGACATTTTAACATGGCTTATATATGAATATCATGAAATATAGATACCACACCTGCATGCTTTTGGGCGGCCATGCTTTTGGGCGGCCAATAAGGGCAGGGGTAAAACAGAGAGAATTGTTCCGGATCCTTAACATCAACTAGCACAGAAAAGCTGTGTTGTAACCAGCAGTTAGCTCAGTGTGATGAGTGGCTGTACTTAGTTGTGATCCACAGGTCCACGGTTCAAATCCCACATTATTCATGTGTCTCTGTGATGCTTTGCTTTGCACACTGACTTTCTTGAATAAAAATAAAAACTCAAAAGCACCAGGAGACATCTGCTGAATGCCCCAAGGTGCCTTGGCTCAATGGTGTGGAGCGCTTGACCCAGTTGCCAGCTTCAGACAGTTGGCCGGTTCAAGTCCCATGTCATGACATCAAGGTGCTGGGAAGGACCATCGGGAGACGGTGCTCTCTCCCCCTTCAAATCTTTACTGACACTTTTCATTCCACACTAACATCAACTAGCACAGAAAAGCTGTGTTGTAGTAACCAGCAGTTAGCTCAGTGTGATGAATGGCTGTACTTAGTTGTGATCCACAGGTCCACGGTTCAAATCCCACATTATTCATGTGTCTCTGTGATGCTTTGCTTTGCACACTGACTTTCTTGAATAAAAATAAAAACTCAAAAGCACCAGGAGACATCTGCTGAATGCCCCAAGGTGCCTTGGCTCAATGGTGTGGAGCGCTTGACCCAGTTGCCAGCTTCAGACAGTTGGCCGGTTCAAGTCCCATGTCATGACATCAAGGTGCTGGGAAGGACCATCGGGAGACGGTGCTCTCTCCCCCTTCAAATCTTTACTGACACTTTTCATTCCACACTAACATCAACTAGCACAGAAAAGCTGTGTTGTAGTAACCAGCAGTTAGCTCAGTGTGATGAGTGGCTGTACTTAGTTGTGATCCACAGGTCCACGGTTCAAATCCCACATTATTCATGTGTCTCTGTGATGCTTTGCTTTGCACACTGACTTTCTTGAATAAAAATAAAAACTCAAAAGCACCAGGAGACATCTGCTGAATGCCCCAAGGTGCCTTGGCTCAATGGTGTGGAGCGCTTGACCCAGTTGCCAGCTTCAGACAGTTGGCCGGTTCAAGTCCCATGTCATGACATCAAGGTGCTGGGAAGGACCATCGGGAGACGGTGCTCTCTCCCCCTGTTTCCTGAAAAGTAACGGTTGGGGGTTATGCCGTACGATATAGGCTATAGCCCACGGTCCAAAATGATGAGAAACGAGGATAACTTTTTTTTCCAAAATTTCAAAAAACATGGGCTATAACTATTTATTCCGCAATTTCCGCAATTTCCATTTCCACAATTTCCATTTCCGCAATTTCCGCAATTTCCATTTCCACAATTTCCATTTCCGCAATTTCCACAATTTCCATTTCCGCAATTTCGCAATTTCCGCAATTTCCCCAATTCCCGCAATTTCCACAATTCCGCAATTTCCATTTCCGCAATTTCCGCAATTTCCATTTCCGCAATTTCCGCAATTTCCATTTCCGCAATTTCGCAATTTCCGCAATTACCATTTCCACAATTTCCGCAATTACCATTTCCGCAATTTCCGCAATTTTGCAATTTCCGCAATTTCCATTTCCGCAATTTCCGCAATTTGCGGAAATTGCGGAATAAATGCAAAAAAAACGATGGGTTATAGTTATGTTTTTTTAAATTTTGAAAAAAAATGTATCCTCGTTTCTCATCATTTTGGACCGTGGGCTATAGCCTATATCGTACGGCATAACCCCCAACCGTTACTTTTCAGGAAACAGGGGGAGAGAGCACCGTCTCCCGATGGTCCTTCCCAGCACCTTGATGTCATGACATGGGACTTGAACCGGCCAACTGTCTGAAGCTGGCAACTGGGTCAAGCGCTCCACACCATTGAGCCAAGGCACCTTGGGGCATTCAGCAGATGTCTCCTGGTGCTTTTGAGTTTTTATTTTTATTCAAGAAAGTCAGTGTGCAAAGCAAAGCATCACAGAGACACATGAATAATGTGGGATTTGAACCGTGGACCTGTGGATCACAACTAAGTACAGCCACTCATCACACTGAGCTAACTGCTGGTTACTACAACACAGCTTTTCTGTGCTAGTTGATGTTAGTGTGGAATGAAAAGTGTCAGTAAAGATTTGAAGGGGGAGAGAGCACCGTCTCCCGATGGTCCTTCCCAGCACCTTGATGTCATGACATGGGACTTGAACCGGCCAACTGTCTGAAGCTGGCAACTGGGTCAAGCGCTCCACACCATTGAGCCAAGGCACCTTGGGGCATTCAGCAGATGTCTCCTGGTGCTTTTGAGTTTTTATTTTTATTCAAGAAAGTCAGTGTGCAAAGCAAAGCATCACAGAGACACATGAATAATGTGGGATTTGAACCGTGGACCTGTGGATCACAACTAAGTACAGCCACTCATCACACTGAGCTAACTGCTGGTTACTACAACACAGCTTTTCTGTGCTAGTTGATGTTAGTGTGGAATGAAAAGTGTCAGTAAAGATTTGAAGGGGGAGAGAGCACCGTCTCCCGATGGTCCTTCCCAGCACCTTGATGTCATGACATGGGACTTGAACCGGCCAACTGTCTGAAGCTGGCAACTGGGTCAAGCGCTCCACACCATTGAGCCAAGGCACCTTGGGGCATTCAGCAGATGTCTCCTGGTGCTTTTGAGTTTTTATTTTTATTCAAGAAAGTCAGTGTGCAAAGCAAAGCATCACAGAGACACATGAATAATGTGGGATTTGAACCGTGGACCTGTGGATCACAACTAAGTACAGCCACTCATCACACTGAGCTAACTGCTGGTTACAACACAGCTTTTCTGTGCTAGTTGATGTTAGTGTGGAATGAAAAGTGTCAGTAAAGATTTGAAGGGGGAGAGAGCACCGTCTCCCGATGGTCCTTCCCAGCACCTTGATGTCATGACATGGGACTTGAACCGGCCAACTGTCTGAAGCTGGCAACTGGGTCAAGCGCTCCACACCATTGAGCCAAGGCACCTTGGGGCATTCAGCAGATGTCTCCTGGTGCTTTTGAGTTTTTATTTTTATTCAAGAAAGTCAGTGTGCAAAGCAAAGCATCACAGAGACACATGAATAATGTGGGATTTGAACCGTGGACCTGTGGATCACAACTAAGTACAGCCACTCATCACACTGAGCTAACTGCTGGTTACAACACAGCTTTTCTGTGCTAGTTGATGTTAAGGATCCGGAACAATTCTCTCTGTTTTACCCCTGCCCTTATTGGCCGCCCAAAAGCATGGCCGCCCAAAAGCATGCAGGTGTGGTATCTATATTTCATGATATTCATATATAAGCCATGTTAAAATGTCCGACTTATACATTTGGTCACTGTGCTAAGGGCATGCTAAATAAGTCAACTGTCACTATCTGCAGTCACTGTGTCTGCAGAGGCCTGTCTTTGATATTTAAAGTCAAGGTGTCGTGGGCCTTAGTCAAGTAGCTTGGCCTGGCCAGGTGTGATAGGGAACTTAGCATTCTATTGCATCCAGGAGAGACCTTTGCTTACCAAGTGGCAATATGTTGATGAATACCGGTATGTAAAGTTTCAGTCTCCACCTCCGTATATCTGTGTCTATGCAAAAACACTGTATATATGTCCTGTAAAATGCAAGGTTTAGGGAGTCTTAAACTGGCCGCAGCAGCGGTTCAGTACGAGGGAGTCCCTGAGCTCCAGGCTCAGGGACAATGGCGAAGCTCTCTGTCTTGGTCTCGGTTGCAATAAAATGATCGACTCTACACTACACTTCAGAACACTCTCTGCCTGCCTTCATTCGTCCGGTGCTTTTGACTACAGCCTACAGCCTGCCGTATTGCTTAGCCGTTTCTGTCTCAAATAGATAGAATTATAGTCAGTGTAAAGGGAGAAATTACACGACACAGGCTCCCATTGGCCCGTGAGTTCCAACCTCTCGGCCAACGGGAGATTGCCCCTGTGTTTCGATCGCGTTGCCACGTCTGCTCGTATCAAGCCTGGCTTCGTCCACTGAAAACGTTTTTATTTCGGGAACATTTTTCTGATTTTATTTGACTTGATTATGTTGTTCTTATTTGCTTGTTGTACTGTCCTGTTTTAATTATGATTGATTTTATTGTGTCACTGTACAGCACTTTGTAACATTGTTAAGAAAGGTGCTTTATAAATAAAATTTACTTACTTACTTACACAAGGCAGGTCGCTGGTTTCCGTGGCAAAACATGGCAACGACCCAGTGCGTCTCACAATGTTGTGATTTCTCTGCATGCATGCAATTAAAATGAATGACCACTAGGTGTCGTCAATGCACAGCGTCTGATCAATAGTTTAAATGTCAATTTTGATTGATTGATTGATTGAAATATTTATTAACAGTTTGCAGAATTACAGTAGGCCTACATTTCAAGCACAAACTCAATACAAAGACTGTTAACTGTGAGTGGACGACCCAATTAAGCCTTACACTTACAAATGCCGTACGGTAGGGGCTATAGCCCATGTTCAAAAATGATGAAAAATGAGGATAACATTTTTTTCAAAAATTCAAAAAACGATGGGCTATAACCCATGTTTTTTGAAATTTTGAATTTTCTTCAAATCCTCAAAAATGATGAAAAACGGCGTGCTATAGTATGCCGTACGGTAGGGGCTATAGCCCATGTTCAAAAATGATGAAAAATGAGGATAACATTTTTTTCAAAAATTCAAAAAACGATGGGCTATAACCCATGTTTTTTGAAATTTTTAATTTTCTTCAAATCCTCAAAAATGATGAAAAACGGCGTGCTATAGTATGCCATACGGTAGGGGCTATAGCCCATGTTCAAAAATGATGAAAAATGAGGATAACATTTTTTTCAAAAAATCAAAAAACGATGGGCTATAACCCATGTTTTTGGAAATTTTGAATTTTCTTCAAATCCTCAAAAATGATGAAAAACGGCGTGCTATAGTATGCCGTACGGTAGGGGCTATAGCCCATGTTCAAAAATGATGAAAAATGAGGATAATTTTTTTTTCAAAAATTCAAAAAACGATGGGCTATAACCCATGTTTTTTGAAATTTTGAATTTTCTTAAAATCCTCAAAAATGATGAAAAACGGCGTGCTATAGTATGCCGTACGGTAGGGGCTATAGCCCATGTTCAAAAATGATGAAAAATGAGGATAACATTTTTTTCAAAAATTCAAAAAACGATGGGCTATAACCCATGTTTTTTTTAATTTTGAATTTTCTTCAAATCCACAAAAATGATGAAAAACGGCGTGCTATAGTATGCCGTACGGTAGGGGCTATAGCCCATGTTCAAAAATGATGAAAAATGAGGATAACATTTTTTTCAAAAATTCAAAAAACAATGGGCTATAACCCATGTTTTTTTAAATTTTAAATTTTCTTCAAATCCTCAAAAATGATGAAAAACGGCGTGCTATAGTATGCCGTACGGTAGGGGCTATAGCCCATGTTCAAAAATGATGAAAAATGAGGATAACATTTTTTTCAAAATTTCAAAAAACGATGGGCTATAACCCATGTTTTTTGAAATTTTGAATTTTCTTCAAATCCTCAAAAATGATGAAAAACGGCGTGCTATAGTATGCCGTACGGTAGGGGCTATAGCCCATGTTCAAAAATGATGAAAAATGAGGATAACATTTTTTTCAAAAATTCAAAAAACGATGGGCTATAACCCATGTTTTTTGAAATTTTGAAATTTCTTCAAATCCTCAAAAATGATGAAAAACGGCGTGCTATAGTATGCCGTACGGTAGGGGCTATAGCCCATGTTCAAAAATGATGAAAAATGAGGATAACATTTTTTTCAAAAATTCAAAAAACGATGGGCTATAACCCATGTTTTTTGAAATTTTGAATTTTCTTCAAATCCTCAAAAATGATGAAAAACGGCGTGCTATAGTATGCCGTACGGTAGGGGCTATAGCCCATGTTCAAAAATGATGAAAAATGAGGATAACATTTTTTTCAAAAATTCAAAAAACGATGGGCTATAACCCATGTTTTTTGAAATTTTGAATTTTCTTCAAATCCTCAAAAATGATGAAAAACGGCGTGCTATAGTATGCCGTACGGTAGGGGCTATAGCCCATGTTCAAAAATGATGAAAAATGAGGATAACATTTTTTTCAAAAATTCAAAAAACGATGGGCTATAACCCATGTTTTTTGAAATTTTGAATTTTCTTCAAATCCTCAAAAATGATGAAAAACGGCGTGCTATAGTATGCCGTACGGTAGGGGCTATAGCCCATGTTCAAAAATGATGAAAAATGAGGATAACATTTTTTTCAAAAATTCAATAAACGATGGGCTATAACCCATGTTTTTTGAAATTTTGAATTTTCTTCAAATCCTCAAAAATGATGAAAAACGGCGTGCTATAGTATGCCGTACGGTAGGGGCTATAGCCCATGTTCAAAAATGATGAAAAATGAGGATAACATTTTTTTCAAAAATTCAAAAAACAATGGGCTATAACCCATGTTTTTTGAAATTTTGAATTTTCTTCAAATCCTCAAAAATGATGAAAAACGGCGTTCTATAGTATGCCGTACGGTAGGGGCTATAGCCCATGTTCAAAAATGATGAAAAATGAGGATAACATTTTTTTCAAAAATTCAAAAAACGATGGGCTATAACCCATGTTTTTTGAAATTTTGAATTTTCTTCAAATCCTCAAAAATGATGAAAAACGGCGTGCTATAGTATGCCGTACGGTAGGGGCTATAGCCCATGTTCAAAAATGATGAAAAATGAGGATAACATTTTTTTCAAAAAATCAAAAAACGATGGGCTATAACCCATGTTTTTTGAAATTTTTAATTTTCTTCAAATCCTCAAAAATGATGAAAAACGGCGTGCTATAGTATGCCGTACGGTAGGGGCTATAGCCCATGTTCAAAAATGATGAAAAATGAGGATAACATTTTTTTCAAAAATTCAAAAAACAATGGGCTATAACCCATGTTTTTTGAAATTTTGAATTTTCTTCAAATCCTCAAAAATGATGAAAAACGGCGTGCTATAGTATGCCGTACGGTAGGGGCTATAGCCCATGTTCAAAAATGATGAAAAATGAGGATAACATTTTTTTCAAAAATTCAAAAAACGATGGGCTATAACCCATGTTTTTTGAAATTTTAAATTTTCTTCAAATCCTCAAAAATGATGAAAAACGGCGTGCTATAGTATGCCGTACGGTAGGAGCTATAGCCCATGTTCAAAAATGATGAAAAATGAGGATAACATTTTTTTCAAAAATTCAAAAAACGATGGGCTATAACCCATGTTTTTTTTAATTTTGAATTTTCTTCAAATCCTCAAAAATGATGAAAAACGGCGTGCTATAGTATGCCGTACGGTAGGGGCTATAGCCCATGTTCAAAAATGATGAAAAATGAGGATAACATTTTTTTCAAAAATTCAAAAAACAATGGGCTATAACCCATGTTTTTTTAAATTTTAAATTTTCTTCAAATCCTCAAAAATGATGAAAAACGGCGTGCTATAGTATGCCGTACGGTAGGGGCTATAGCCCATGTTCAAAAATGATGAAAAATGAGGATAACATTTTTTTCAAAATTTCAAAAAACGATGGGCTATAACCCATGTTTTTTGAAATTTTGAATTTTCTTCAAATCCTCAAAAATGATGAAAAACGGCGTGCTATAGTATGCCGTACGGTAGGGGCTATAGCCCATGTTCAAAAATGATGAAAAATGAGGATAACATTTTTTTCAAAAATTCAAAAAACGATGGGCTATAACCCATGTTTTTTGAAATTTTGAAATTTCTTCAAATCCTCAAAAATGATGAAAAACGGCGTGCTATAGTATGCCGTACGGTAGGGGCTATAGCCCATGTTCAAAAATGATGAAAAATGAGGATAACATTTTTTTCAAAAATTCAAAAAACGATGGGCTATAACCCATGTTTTTTGAAATTTTGAATTTTCTTCAAATCCTCAAAAATGATGAAAAACGGCGTGCTATAGTATGCCGTACGGTAGGGGCTATAGCCCATGTTCAAAAATGATGAAAAATGAGGATAACATTTTTTTCAAAAATTCAAAAAACGATGGGCTATAACCCATGTTTTTTGAAATTTTGAATTTTCTTCAAATCCTCAAAAATGATGAAAAACGGCGTGCTATAGTATGCCGTACGGTAGGGGCTATAGCCCATGTTCAAAAATGATGAAAAATGAGGATAACATTTTTTTCAAAAATTCAAAAAACGATGGGCTATAACCCATGTTTTTTGAAATTTTGAATTTTCTTCAAATCCTCAAAAATGATGAAAAACGGCGTGCTATAGTATGCCGTACGGTAGGGTCTATAGCCCATGTTCAAAAATGATGAAAAATGAGGATAACATTTTTTTCAAAAATTCAATAAACGATGGGCTATAACCCATGTTTTTTGAAATTTTGAATTTTCTTCAAATCCTCAAAAATGATGAAAAACGGCGTGCTATAGTATGCCGTACGGTAGGGGCTATAGCCCATGTTCAAAAATGATGAAAAATGAGGATAACATTTTTTTCAAAAATTCAAAAAACAATGGGCTATAACCCATGTTTTTTGAAATTTTGAATTTTCTTCAAATCCTCAAAAATGATGAAAAACGGCGTTCTATAGTATGCCGTACGGTAGGGGCTATAGCCCATGTTCAAAAATGATGAAAAATGAGGATAACATTTTTTTCAAAAATTCAAAAAACGATGGGCTATAACCCATGTTTTTTGAAATTTTGAATTTTCTTCAAATCCTCAAAAATGATGAAAAACGGCGTGCTATAGTATGCCGTACGGTAGGGGCTATAGCCCATGTTCAAAAATGATGAAAAATGAGGATAACATTTTTTTCAAAAAATCAAAAAACGATGGGCTATAACCCATGTTTTTTGAAATTTTTAATTTTCTTCAAATCCTCAAAAATGATGAAAAACGGCGTGCTATAGTATGCCGTACGGTAGGGGCTATAGCCCATGTTCAAAAATGATGAAAAATGAGGATAACATTTTTTTCAAAAATTCAAAAAACAATGGGCTATAACCCATGTTTTTTGAAATTTTGAATTTTCTTCAAATCCTCAAAAATGATGAAAAACGGCGTGCTATAGTATGCCGTACGGTAGGGGCTATAGCCCATGTTCAAAAATGATGAAAAATGAGGATAACATTTTTTTCAAAAATTCAAAAAACGATGGGCTATAACCCATGTTTTTTGAAATTTTGAATTTTCTTCAAATCCTCAAAAATGATGAAAAACGGCGTGCTATAGTATGCCGTACGGTAGGAGCTATAGCCCATGTTCAAAAATGATGAAAAATGAGGATAACATTTTTTTCAAAAATTCAAAAAACGATGGGCTATAACCCATGTTTTTTGAAATTTTGAATTTTCTTCAAATCCTCATAAATGATGAAAAACGGCGTGCTATTGTATGCCGTACGGTAGGGGCTATAGCCCATGTTAAAAAATGATGAAAAATGAGGATAACATTTTTTTCAAAAATTCAAAAAACGATGGGCTATAACCCATGTTTTTTGAAATTTTGAATTTTCTTCAAATCCTCAAAAATGATGAAAAACGGCGTGCTATAGTATGCCGTACGGTAGGGGCTATAGCCCATGTTCAAAAATGATGAAAAATGAGGATAACATTTTTTTCAAAAAATCAAAAAACGATGGGCTATAACCCATGTTTTTTGAAATTTTGAATTTTCTTCAAATCCTCAAAAATGATGAAAAACGGCGTGCTATAGTATGCCGTACGGTAGGAGCTATAGCCCATGTTCAAAAATGATGAAAAATGAGGATAACATTTTTTTCAAAAATTCAAAAAACGATGGGCTATAACCCATGTTTTTTGAAATTTTGAATTTTCTTCAAATCCTCAAAAATTATGAAAAACGACGTGCTATAGTATGCCGTACGGTAGGGGCTATAGCCCATGTTCAAAAATGATGAAAAATGAGGATAACATTTTTTTCAAAAAATCAAAAAACGATGGGCTATAACCCATGTTTTTTGAAATTTTGAATTTTCTTCAAATCCTCAAAAATGATGAAAAACGGCGTGCTATAGTATGCCGTACGGTAGGGGCTATAGCCCATGTTCAAAAATGATGAAAAATGAGGATAACATTTTTTTCAAAAATTCAAAAAACGATGGGCTATAACCCATGTTTTTTTAAATTTTGAATTTTCTTCAAATCCTCAAAAATGATGAAAAACGGCGTGCTATAGTATGCCGTACGGTAGGGGCTATAGCCCATGTTCAAAAATGATGAAAAATGAGGATAACATTTTTTTCAAAAATTCAAAAAACAATGGGCTATAACCCATGTTTTTTTAAATTTTAAATTTTCTTCAAATCCTCAAAAATGATGAAAAACGGCGTGCTATAGTATGCCGTACGGTAGGGGCTATAGCCCATGTTCAAAAATGATGAAAAATGAGGATAACATTTTTTTCAAAAATTTAAAAAACGTTGGGCTATAACCCATGTTTTTTGAAATTTTGAATTTTCTTCAAATCCTCAAAAATGATGAAAAACGGCGTGCTATAGTATGCCGTACGGTAGGGGCTATAGCCCATGTTCAAAAATGATGAAAAATGAGGATAACATTTTTTTCAAAAATTCAAAAAACGATGGGCTATAACCCATGTTTTTTGAAATTTTGAAATTTCTTCAAATCCTCAAAAATGATGAAAAACGGCGTGCTATAGTATGCCGTACGGTAGGGGCTATAGCCCATGTTCAAAAATGATGAAAAATGAGGATAACATTTTTTTCAAAAATTCAAAAAACGATGGGCTATAACCCATGTTTTTTGAAATTTTGAATTTTCTTCAAATCCTCAAAAATGATGAAAAACGGCGTGCTATAGTATGCCGTACGGTAGGGGCTATAGCCCATGTTCAAAAATGATGAAAAATGAGGATAACATTTTTTTCAAAAATTCAAAAAACGATGGGCTATAACCCATGTTTTTTTTAATTTTGAATTTTCTTCAAATCCTCAAAAATGATGAAAAACGGCGTGCTATAGTATGCCGTACGGTAGGGGCTATAGCCCATGTTCAAAAATGATGAAAAATGAGGATAACATTTTTTTCAAAAATTCAAAAAACAATGGGCTATAACCCATGTTTTTTTAAATTTTAAATTTTCTTCAAATCCTCAAAAATGATGAAAAACGGCGTGCTATAGTATGCCGTACGGTAGGGGCTATAGCCCATGTTCAAAAATGATGAAAAATGAGGATAACATTTTTTTCAAAATTTCAAAAAACGATGGGCTATAACCCATGTTTTTTGAAATTTTGAATTTTCTTCAAATCCTCAAAAATGATGAAAAACGGCGTGCTATAGTATGCCGTACGGTAGGGGCTATAGCCCATGTTCAAAAATTATGAAAAATGAGGATAACATTTTTTTCAAAAATTCAAAAAACGATGGGCTATAACCCATGTTTTTTGAAATTTTGAAATTTCTTCAAATCCTCAAAAATGATGAAAAACGGCGTGCTATAGTATGCCGTACGGTAGGGGCTATAGCCCATGTTCAAAAATGATGAAAAATGAGGATAACATTTTTTTCAAAAATTCAAAAAACGATGGGCTATAACCCATGTTTTTTGAAATTTTGAATTTTCTTCAAATCCTCAAAAATGATGAAAAACGGCGTGCTATAGTATGCCGTACGGTAGGGGCTATAGCCCATGTTCAAAAATGATGAAAAATGAGGATAACATTTTTTTCAAAAATTCAAAAAACGATGGGCTATAACCCATGTTTTTTGAAATTTTGAATTTTCTTCAAATCCTCAAAAATGATGAAAAACGGCGTGCTATAGTATGCCGTACGGTAGGGGCTATAGCCCATGTTCAAAAATGATGAAAAATGAGGATAACATTTTTTTCAAAAATTCAAAAAACGATGGGCTATAACCCATGTTTTTTGAAATTTTGAATTTTCTTCAAATCCTCAAAAATGATGAAAAACGGCGTGCTATAGTATGCCGTATGGTAGGGGCTATAGCCCATGTTCAAAAATGATGAAAAATGAGGATAACATTTTTTTCAAAAATTCAATAAACGATGGGCTATAACCCATGTTTTTTGAAATTTTGAATTTTCTTCAAATCCTCAAAAATGATGAAAAACGGCGTGCTATAGTATGCCGTACGGTAGGGGCTATAGCCCATGTTCAAAAATGATGAAAAATGAGGATAACATTTTTTTCAAAAATTCAAAAAACAATGGGCTATAACCCATGTTTTTTGAAATTTTGAATTTTCTTCAAATCCTCAAAAATGATGAAAAACGGCGTTCTATAGTATGCCGTACGGTAGGGGCTATAGCCCATGTTCAAAAATGATGAAAAATGAGGATAACATTTTTTTCAAAAATTCAAAAAACGATGGGCTATAACCCATGTTTTTTGAAATTTTGAATTTTCTTCAAATCCTCAAAAATGATGAAAAACGGCGTGCTATAGTATGCCGTACGGTAGGGGCTATAGCCCATGTTCAAAAATGATGAAAAATGAGGATAACATTTTTTTCAAAAAATCAAAAAACGATGGGCTATAACCCATGTTTTTTGAAATTTTGAATTTTCTTCAAATCCTCAAAAATGATGAAAAACGGCGTGCTATAGTATGCCGTACGGTAGGGGCTATAGCCCATGTTCAAAAATGATGAAAAATGAGGATAACATTTTTTTCAAAAATTCAAAAAACAATGGGCTATAACCCATGTTTTTTGAAATTTTGAATTTTCTTCAAATCCTCAAAAATGATGAAAAACGGCGTGCTATAGTATGCCGTACGGTAGGGGCTATAGCCCATGTTCAAAAATGATGAAAAATGAGGATAACATTTTTTTCAAAAATTCAAAAAACGATGGGCTATAACCCATGTTTTTTGAAATTTTGAATTTTCTTCAAATCCTCAAAAATGATGAAAAACGGCGTGCTATAGTATGCCGTACGGTAGGAGCTATAGCCCATGTTCAAAAATGATGAAAAATGAGGATAACATTTTTTTCAAAAATTCAAAAAACGATGGGCTATAACCCATGTTTTTTGAAATTTTGAATTTTCTTCAAATCCTCATAAATGATGAAAAACGGCGTGCTATTGTATGCCGTACGGTAGG
This sequence comes from Protomyctophum bolini, assembly GCF_963924005.1. Taxonomy (NCBI): domain Eukaryota; kingdom Metazoa; phylum Chordata; class Actinopteri; order Myctophiformes; family Myctophidae; genus Protomyctophum; species Protomyctophum bolini. The sequence continues at coordinate 12,195,018 of NC_137874.1, read as the reverse complement.
GGCTATAGCCCATGTTAAAAAATGATGAAAAATGAGGATAACATTTTTTTCAAAAATTCAAAAAACGATGGGCTATAACCCATGTTTTTTGAAATTTTGAATTTTCTTCAAATCCTCAAAAATGATGAAAAACGGCGTGCTATAGTATGCCGTACGGTAGGGGCTATAGCCCATGTTCAAAAATGATGAAAAATGAGGATAACATTTTTTTCAAAAAATCAAAAAACGATGGGCTATAACCCATGTTTTTTGAAATTTTGAATTTTCTTCAAATCCTCAAAAATGATGAAAAACGGCGTGCTATAGTATGCCGTACGGTAGGAGCTATAGCCCATGTTCAAAAATGATGAAAAATGAGGATAACATTTTTTTCAAAAATTCAAAAAACGATGGGCTATAACCCATGTTTTTTGAAATTTTGAATTTTCTTCAAATCCTCAAAAATTATGAAAAACGACGTGCTATAGTATGCCGTACGGTAGGGGCTATAGCCCATGTTCAAAAATGATGAAAAATGAGGATAACATTTTTTTCAAAAAATCAAAAAACGATGGGCTATAACCCATGTTTTTTGAAATTTTGAATTTTCTTCAAATCCTCAAAAATGATGAAAAACGGCGTGCTATAGTATGCCGTACGGTAGGGGCTATAGCCCATGTTCAAAAATGATGAAAAATGAGGATAACATTTTTTTCAAAAATTCAAAAAACGATGGGCTATAACCCATGTTTTTTTAAATTTTGAATTTTCTTCAAATCCTCAAAAATGATGAAAAACGGCGTGCTATAGTATGCCGTACGGTAGGGGCTATAGCCCATGTTCAAAAATGATGAAAAATGAGGATAACATTTTTTTCAAAAATTCAAAAAACAATGGGCTATAACCCATGTTTTTTTAAATTTTAAATTTTCTTCAAATCCTCAAAAATGATGAAAAACGGCGTGCTATAGTATGCCGTACGGTAGGGGCTATAGCCCATGTTCAAAAATGATGAAAAATGAGGATAACATTTTTTTCAAAAATTCAAAAAACGATGGGCTATAACCCATGTTTTTTGAAATTTTGAATTTTCTTCAAATCCTCAAAAATGATGAAAAACGGCGTGCTATAGTATGCCGTACGGTAGGGGCTATAGCCCATGTTCAAAAATGATGAAAAATGAGGATAACATTTTTTTCAAAAATTCAAAAAACGATGGGCTATAACCCATGTTTTTTGAAATTTTGAAATTTCTTCAAATCCTCAAAAATGATGAAAAACGGCGTGCTATAGTATGCCGTACGGTAGGGGCTATAGCCCATGTTCAAAAATGATGAAAAATGAGGATAACATTTTTTTCAAAAATTCAAAAAACGATGGGCTATAACCCATGTTTTTTGAAATTTTGAATTTTCTTCAAATCCTCAAAAATGATGAAAAACGGCGTGCTATAGTATGCCGTACGGTAGGGGCTATAGCCCATGTTCAAAAATGATGAAAAATGAGGATAACATTTTTTTCAAAAATTCAAAAAACGATGGGCTATAACCCATGTTTTTTGAAATTTTGAAATTTCTTCAAATCCTCAAAAATGATGAAAAACGGCGTGCTATTGTATGCCGTACGGTAGGGGCTATAGCCCATGTTAAAAAATGATGAAAAATGAGGATAACATTTTTTTCAAAAATTCAAAAAACGATGGGCTATAACCCATGTTTTTTGAAATTTTGAATTTTCTTCAAATCCTCAAAAATGATGAAAAACGGCGTGCTATAGTATGCCGTACGGTAGGGGCTATAGCCCATGTTCAAAAATGATGAAAAATGAGGATAACATTTTTTTCAAAAATTCAAAAAACGATGGGCTATAACCCATGTTTTTTGAAATTTTGAATTTTCTTCAAATCCTCAAAAATGATGAAAAACGGCGTGCTATAGTATGCCGTACGGTAGGAGCTATAGCCCATGTTCAAAAATGATGAAAAATGAGGATAACATTTTTTTCAAAAATTCAAAAAACGATGGGCTATAACCCATGTTTTTTGAAATTTTGAATTTTCTTCAAATCCTCAAAAATGATGAAAAACGGCGTGCTATAGTATGCCGTACGGTTGGGGCTATAGCCCATGTTCAAAAATGATGAAAAATGAGGATAACATTTTTTTCAAAAATTCAAAAAACGATGGGCTATAACCCATGTTTTTTTAAATTTTGAATTTTCTTCAAATCCTCAAAAATGATGAAAAACGGCGTGCTATAGTATGCCGTACGGTAGGGGCTATAGCCCATGTTCAAAAATGATGAAAAATGAGGATAACATTTTTTTCAAAAATTCAAAAAACAATGGGCTATAACCCATGTTTTTTTAAATTTTAAATTTTCTTCAAATCCTCAAAAATGATGAAAAACGGCGTGCTATAGTATGCCGTACGGTAGGGGCTATAGCCCATGTTCAAAAATGATGAAAAATGAGGATAACATTTTTTTCAAAAATTCAAAAAACGATGGGCTATAACCCATGTTTTTTTTAATTTTGAATTTTCTTCAAATCCTCAAAAATGATGAAAAACGGCGTGCTATAGTATGCCGTACGGTAGGGGCTATAGCCCATGTTCAAAAATGATGAAAAATGAGGATAACATTTTTTTCAAAAATTCAAAAAACGATGGGCTATAACCCATGTTTTTTTAAATTTTGAATTTTCTTCAAATCCTCAAAAATGATGAAAAACGGCGTGCTATAGTATGCCGTACGGTAGGGGCTATAGCCCATGTTCAAAAATGATGAAAAATGAGGATAACATTTTTTTCAAAAATTCAAAAAACAATGGGCTATAACCCATGTTTTTTTAAATTTTAAATTTTCTTCAAATCCTCAAAAATGATGAAAAACGGCGTGCTATAGTATGCCGTACGGTAGGGGCTATAGCCCATGTTCAAAAATGATGAAAAATGAGGATAACATTTTTTTCAAAAATTCAAAAAACGATGGGCTATAACCCATGTTTTTTGAAATTTTGAATTTTCTTCAAATCCTCAAAAATGATGAAAAACGGCGTGCTATAGTATGCCGTACGGTAGGGGCTATAGCCCATGTTCAAAAATGATGAAAAATGAGGATAACATTTTTTTCAAAAATTCAAAAAACGATGGGCTATAACCCATGTTTTTTGAAATTTTGAAATTTCTTCAAATCCTCAAAAATGATGAAAAACGGCGTGCTATAGTATGCCGTACGGTAGGGGCTATAGCCCATGTTCAAAAATGATGAAAAATGAGGATAACATTTTTTTCAAAAATTCAAAAAACGATGGGCTATAACCCATGTTTTTTGAAATTTTGAATTTTCTTCAAATCCTCAAAAATGATGAAAAACGGCGTGCTATAGTATGCCGTACGGTAGGGGCTATAGCCCATGTTCAAAAATGATGAAAAATGAGGATAACATTTTTTTCAAAAATTCAAAAAACGATGGGCTATAACCCATGTTTTTTGAAATTTTGAATTTTCTTCAAATCCTCAAAAATGATGAAAAACGGCGTGCTATAGTATGCCGTACGGTAGGGGCTATAGCCCATGTTCAAAAATGATGAAAAATGAGGATAACATTTTTTTCAAAAAATCAAAAAACGATGGGCTATAACCCATGTTTTTTGAAATTTTGAATTTTCTTCAAATCCTCAAAAATGATGAAAAACGGCGTGCTATAGTATGCCGTACGGTAGGAGCTATAGCCCATGTTCAAAAATGATGAAAAATGAGGATAACATTTTTTTCAAAAATTCAAAAAACGATGGGCTATAACCCATGTTTTTTGAAATTTTGAATTTTCTTCAAATCCTCAAAAATGATGAAAAACGGCGTGCTATAGTATGCCGTACGGTTGGGGCTATAGCCCATGTTCAAAAATGATGAAAAATGAGGATAACATTTTTTTCAAAAATTCAAAAAACGATGGGCTATAACCCATGTTTTTTTAAATTTTGAATTTTCTTCAAATCCTCAAAAATGATGAAAAACGGCGTGCTATAGTATGCCGTACGGTAGGGGCTATAGCCCATGTTCAAAAATGATGAAAAATGAGGATAACATTTTTTTCAAAAATTCAAAAAACAATGGGCTATAACCCATGTTTTTTTAAATTTTAAATTTTCTTCAAATCCTCAAAAATGATGAAAAACGGCGTGCTATAGTATGCCGTACGGTAGGGGCTATAGCCCATGTTCAAAAATGATGAAAAATGAGGATAACATTTTTTTCAAAAATTCAAAAAACGATGGGCTATAACCCATGTTTTTTGAAATTTTGAATTTTCTTCAAATCCTCAAAAATGATGAAAAACGGCGTGCTATAGTATGCCGTACGGTAGGGGCTATAGCCCATGTTCAAAAATGATGAAAAATGAGGATAACATTTTTTTCAAAAATTCAAAAAACGATGGGCTATAACCCATGTTTTTTGAAATTTTGAATTTTCTTCAAATCCTCAAAAATGATGAAAAACGGCGTGCTATAGTATGCCGTACGGTAGGGGCTATAGCCCATGTTCAAAAATGATGAAAAATGAGGATAACATTTTTTTCAAAAATTCAAAAAACGATGGGCTATAACCCATGTTTTTTGAAATTTTGAATTTTCTTCAAATCCTCAAAAATGATGAAAAACGGCGTGCTATAGTATGCCGTACGGTAGGGGCTATAGCCCATGTTCAAAAATGATGAAAAATGAGGATAACATTTTTTTCAAAAATTCAATAAACGATGGGCTATAACCCATGTTTTTTGAAATTTTGAATTTTCTTCAAATCCTCAAAAATGATGAAAAACGGCGTGCTATAGTATGCCGTACGGTAGGGGCTATAGCCCATGTTCAAAAATGATGAAAAATGAGGATAACATTTTTTTCAAAAATTCAAAAAACAATGGGCTATAACCCATGTTTTTTGAAAATTTTGAATTTTCTTCAAATCCTCAAAAATGATGAAAAACGGCGTTCTATAGTATGCCGTACGGTAGGGGCTATAGCCCATGTTCAAAAATGATGAAAAATGAGGATAACATTTTTTTCAAAAATTCAAAAAACAATGGGCTATAACCCATGTTTTTTGAAAATTTTGAATTTTCTTCAAATCCTCAAAAATGATGAAAAACGGCGTTCTATAGTATGCCGTACGGTAGGGGCTATAGCCCATGTTCAAAAATGATGAAAAATGAGGATAACATTTTTTTCAAAAATTCAAAAAACGATGGGCTATAACCCATGTTTTTTGAAATTTTGAATTTTCTTCAAATCCTCAAAAATGATGAAAAACGGCGTGCTATAGTATGCCGTACGGTAGGGGCTATAGCCCATGTTCAAAAATGATGAAAAATGAGGATAACATTTTTTTCAAAAAATCAAAAAACGATGGGCTATAACCCATGTTTTTTGAAATTTTGAATTTTCTTCAAATCCTCAAAAATGATGAAAAACGGCGTGCTATAGTATGCCGTACGGTAGGAGCTATAGCCCATGTTCAAAAATGATGAAAAATGAGGATAACATTTTTTTCAAAAATTCAAAAAACGATGGGCTATAACCCATGTTTTTTGAAATTTTGAATTTTCTTCAAATCCTCAAAAATGATGAAAAACGGCGTGCTATAGTATGCCGTACGGTTGGGGCTATAGCCCATGTTCAAAAATGATGAAAAATGAGGATAACATTTTTTTCAAAAATTCAAAAAACGATGGGCTATAACCCATGTTTTTTTAAATTTTGAATTTTCTTCAAATCCTCAAAAATGATGAAAAACGGCGTGCTATAGTATGCCGTACGGTAGGGGCTATAGCCCATGTTCAAAAATGATGAAAAATGAGGATAACATTTTTTTCAAAAATTCAAAAAACAATGGGCTATAACCCATGTTTTTTTAAATTTTAAATTTTCTTCAAATCCTCAAAAATGATGAAAAACGGCGTGCTATAGTATGCCGTACGGTAGGGGCTATAGCCCATGTTCAAAAATGATGAAAAATGAGGATAACATTTTTTTCAAAAATTCAAAAAACGATGGGCTATAACCCATGTTTTTTGAAATTTTGAATTTTCTTCAAATCCTCAAAAATGATGAAAAACGGCGTGCTATAGTATGCCGTACGGTAGGGGCTATAGCCCATGTTCAAAAATGATGAAAAATGAGGATAACATTTTTTTCAAAAATTCAAAAAACGATGGGCTATAACCCATGTTTTTTGAAATTTTGAATTTTCTTCAAATCCTCAAAAATGATGAAAAACGGCGTGCTATAGTATGCCGTACGGTAGGGGCTATAGCCCATGTTCAAAAATGATGAAAAATGAGGATAACATTTTTTTCAAAAATTCAAAAAACGATGGGCTATAACCCATGTTTTTTGAAATTTTGAATTTTCTTCAAATCCTCAAAAATGATGAAAAACGGCGTGCTATAGTATGCCGTACGGTAGGGGCTATAGCCCATGTTCAAAAATGATGAAAAATGAGGATAACATTTTTTTCAAAAATTCAATAAACGATGGGCTATAACCCATGTTTTTTGAAATTTTGAATTTTCTTCAAATCCTCAAAAATGATGAAAAACGGCGTGCTATAGTATGCCGTACGGTAGGGGCTATAGCCCATGTTCAAAAATGATGAAAAATGAGGATAACATTTTTTTCAAAAATTCAAAAAACAATGGGCTATAACCCATGTTTTTTGAAAATTTTGAATTTTCTTCAAATCCTCAAAAATGATGAAAAACGGCGTTCTATAGTATGCCGTACGGTAGGGGCTATAGCCCATGTTCAAAAATGATGAAAAATGAGGATAACATTTTTTTCAAAAATTCAAAAAACAATGGGCTATAACCCATGTTTTTTGAAAATTTTGAATTTTCTTCAAATCCTCAAAAATGATGAAAAACGGCGTTCTATAGTATGCCGTACGGTAGGGGCTATAGCCCATGTTCAAAAATGATGAAAAATGAGGATAACATTTTTTTCAAAAATTCAAAAAACGATGGGCTATAACCCATGTTTTTTGAAATTTTGAATTTTCTTCAAATCCTCAAAAATGATGAAAAACGGCGTGCTATAGTATGCCGTACGGTAGGGGCTATAGCCCATGTTCAAAAATGATGAAAAATGAGGATAACATTTTTTTCAAAAAATCAAAAAACGATGGGCTATAACCCATGTTTTTTGAAATTTTGAATTTTCTTCAAATCCTCAAAAATGATGAAAAACGGCGTGCTATAGTATGCCGTACGGTAGGGGCTATAGCCCATGTTCAAAAATGATGAAAAATGAGGATAACATTTTTTTCAAAAATTCAAAAAACAATGGGCTATAACCCATGTTTTTTGAAATTTTGAATTTTCTTCAAATCCTCAAAAATGATGAAAAACGGCGTGCTATAGTATGCCGTACGGTAGGGGCTATAGCCCATGTTCAAAAATGATGAAAAAGAGGATAACATTTTTTTCAAAAATTCAAAAAACGATGGGCTATAACCCATGTTTTTTGAAATTTTGAATTTTCTTCAAATCCTCAAAAATGATGAAAAACGGCGTGCTATAGTATGCCGTACGGTAGGAGCTATAGCCCATGTTCAAAAATGATGAAAAATGAGGATAACATTTTTTTCAAAAATTCAAAAAACGATGGGCTATAACCCATGTTTTTTGAAATTTTGAATTTTCTTCAAATCCTCAAAAATGATGAAAAACGGCGTGCTATTGTATGCCGTACGGTAGGGGCTATAGCCCATGTTAAAAAATGATGAAAAATGAGGATAACATTTTTTTCAAAAATTCAAAAAACGATGGGCTATAACCCATGTTTTTTGAAATTTTGAATTTTCTTCAAATCCTCAAAAATGATGAAAAACGGCGTGCTATAGTATGCCGTACGGTAGGGGCTATAGCCCATGTTCAAAAATGATGAAAAATGAGGATAACATTTTTTTCAAAAAATCAAAAAACGATGGGCTATAACCCATGTTTTTTGAAATTTTGAATTTTCTTCAAATCCTCAAAAATGATGAAAAACGGCGTGCTATAGTATGCCGTACGGTAGGAGCTATAGCCCATGTTCAAAAATGATGAAAAATGAGGATAACATTTTTTTCAAAAATTCAAAAAACGATGGGCTATAACCCATGTTTTTTGAAATTTTGAATTTTCTTCAAATCCTCAAAAATTATGAAAAACGACGTGCTATAGTATGCCGTACGGTAGGGGCTATAGCCCATGTTCAAAAATGATGAAAAATGAGGATAACATTTTTTTCAAAAAATCAAAAAACGATGGGCTATAACCCATGTTTTTTGAAATTTTGAATTTTCTTCAAATCCTCAAAAATGATGAAAAACGGCGTGCTATAGTATGCCGTACGGTAGGAGCTATAGCCCATGTTCAAAAATGATGAAAAATGAGGATAACATTTTTTTCAAAAATTCAAAAAACGATGGGCTATAACCCATGTTTTTTGAAATTTTGAATTTTCTTCAAATCCTCAAAAATGATGAAAAACGGCGTGCTATAGTATGCCGTACGGTAGGGGCTATAGCCCATGTTCAAAAATGATGAAAAATGAGGATAACATTTTTTTCAAAAATTCAAAAAACGATGGGCTATAACCCATGTTTTTTGAAATTTTGAATTTTCTTCAAATCCTCAAAAATGATGAAAAACGGCGTGCTATAGTATGCCGTACGGTAGGGGCTATAGCCCATGTTCAAAAATGATGAAAAATGAGGATAACATTTTTTTCAAAAATTCAAAAAACAATGGGCTATAACCCATGTTTTTTGAAATTTTGAATTTTCTTCAAATCCTCAAAAATGATGAAAAACGGCGTGCTATAGTATGCCGTACGGTAGGGGCTATAGCCCATGTTCAAAAATGATGAAAAATGAGGATAACATTTTTTTCAAAAATTCAAAAAACAATGGGCTATAACCCATGTTTTTTGAAATTTTGAATTTTCTTCAAATCCTCAAAAATGATGAAAAACGGCGTGCTATAGTATGCCGTACGGTAGGGGCTATAGCCCATGTTCAAAAATGATGAAAAATGAGGATAACATTTTTTTCAAAAATTCAAAAAACGATGGGCTATAACCCATGTTTTTTGAAATTTTGAATTTTCTTCAAATCCTCAAAAATGATGAAAAACGGCGTGCTATAGTATGCCGTACGGTAGGGGCTATAGCCCATGCTCAAAAATGATGAAAAACGGCGTGCTATAGTATGCCGTACGGTAGGAGCTATAGCCCATGTTCAAAAATGATGAAAAATGAGGATAACATTTTTTTCAAAAATTCAAAAAACGATGGGCTATAACCCATGTTTTTTGAAATTTTGAATTTTCTTCAAATCCTCAAAAATGATGAAAAACGGCGTGCTATAGTATGCCGTACGGTAGGGGCTATAGCCCATGTTCAAAAATGATGAAAAATGAGGATAACATTTTTTTCAAAAATTCAAAAAACGATGGGCTATAACCCATGTTTTTTTAAATTTTGAATTTTCTTCAAATCCTCAAAAATGATGAAAAACGGCGTGCTATAGTATGCCGTACGGTAGGGGCTATAGCCCATGTTCAAAAATGATGAAAAATGAGGATAACATTTTTTTCAAAAATTCAAAAAACAATGGGCTATAACCCATGTTTTTTGAAATTTTGAATTTTCTTCAAATCCTCAAAAATGATGAAAAACGGCGTGCTATAGTATGCCGTACGGTAGGGGCTATAGCCCATGTTCAAAAATGATGAAAAATGAGGATAACATTTTTTTCAAAAAATCAAAAAACAATGGGCTATAACCCATGTTTTTTGAAATTTTGAATTTTCTTCAAATCCTCAAAAATGATGAAAAACGGCGTGCTATAGTATGCCGTACGGTAGGGGCTATAGCCCATGTTCAAAAATGATGAAAAATGAGGATAACATTTTTTTCAAAAATTCAAAAAACGATGGGCTATAACCCATGTTTTTTGAAATTTTGAATTTTCTTCAAATCCTCAAAAATGATGAAAAACGGCGTGCTATAGTATGCCGTACGGTAGGGGCTATAGCCCATGTTCAAAAATGATGAAAAATGAGGATAACATTTTTTTCAAAAATTCAAAAAACGATGGGCTATAACCCATGTTTTTTGAAATTTTGAATTTTCTTCAAATCCTCAAAAATGATGAAAAACGGCGTGCTATAGTATGCCGTACGGTAGGGGCTATAGCCCATGTTCAAAAATGATGAAAAATGAGGATAACATTTTTTTCAAAAATTCAAAAAACAATGGGCTATAACCCATGTTTTTTGAAATTTTGAATTTTCTTCAAATCCTCAAAAATGATGAAAAACGGCGTTCTATAGTATGCCGTACGGTAGGGGCTATAGCCCATGTTCAAAAATGATGAAAAATGAGGATAACATTTTTTTCAAAAATTCAAAAAACGATGGGCTATAACCCATGTTTTTTTAAATTTTGAATTTTCTTCAAATCCTCAAAAATGATGAAAAACGGCGTGCTATAGTATGCCGTACGGTAGGGGCTATAGCCCATGTTCAAAAATGATGAAAAATGAGGATAACATTTTTTTCAAAAATTCAAAAAACGATGGGCTATAACCCATGTTTTTTGAAATTTTGAATTTTCTTCAAATCCTCAAAAATTATGAAAAACGGCGTGCTATAGTATGCCGTACGGTAGGGGCTATAGCCCATGTTCAAAAATGATGAAAAATGAGGATAACATTTTTTTCAAAAATTCAAAAAACGATGGGCTATAACCCATGTTTTTTGAAATTTTGAATTTTCTTAAAATCCTCAAAAATGATGAAAAACGGCGTGCTATAGTATGCCGTACGGTAGGGGCTATAGCCCATGTTCAAAAATGATGAAAAATGAGGATAACATTTTTTTCAAAAATTCAAAAAACGATGGGCTATAACCCATGTTTTTTGAAATTTTGAATTTTCTTCAAATCCTCAAAAATGATGAAAAACGGCGTGCTATAGTATGCCGTACGGTAGGGGCTATAGCCCATGTTCAAAAATGATGAAAAATGAGGATAACATTTTTTTCAAAAATTCAAAAAACAATGGGCTACAACCCATGTTTTTTGAAATTTTGAATTTTCTTCAAATCCTCAAAAATGATGAAAAACGGCGTGCTATAGTATGCCGTACGGTAGGGGCTATAGCCCATGTTCAAAAATGATGAAAAATGAGGATAACATTTTTTTCAAAAATTCAAAAAACGATGGGCTATAACCCATGTTTTTTGAAATTTTGAATTTTCTTCAAATCCTCAAAAATGATGAAAAACGGCGTGCTATAGTATGCCGTACGGTAGGGGCTATAGCCCATTTTCAAAAATTCAAAAAACGATGGGCTATAACCCATGTTTTTTGAAATTTTGAATTTTCTTCAAATCCTCAAAAATGATGAAAAACGGCGTGCTATAGTATGGCATGAATTGAACAAAGGGCATTGTTCAATTCATCAAAACATTTAGAGACAAACAAATAGACACTTATATGTAGTTAAAGCAACAGAGTTAAGCAACAGAAACAAACAACAATGGATTCTACAGTGTAAAGACACCAATTTAATTATAAATGTCAATAAAGTTGAATATCTAATAATATCAATTTAAAATGTATTATCCAATACAAATTTCCTTACTATTTTTTATGTTTTAGTTTTGTATTGCTATTTTTATTTGCTAATTGTAGATTGACCTACTTTTTGTTTCTGGCATTCCGCTGCTTGTTATTTTTTATTTTATTTTCATGTGAAGTACTTTGAGTTGCATTTTATGTATGACATGTGCTATATAAATAAAGTTTAATATGTGAAGTACTTTAGTTGTCAAGGATGCAGACAGAGTTGAACCCAGGAGCAAAGTCACAACAAACTAGAGTATAATAATAAAGTATTTAATAAAGAATTACGAGATATCTTACACAGGGGAATGTAGGTAGGAATCAGGCATGAATCAGAATGACATCAAAGTCAACACATGAACAGGCAGGACATCTGTGACACAGGTTATGAACTGACAATGAGTGTTTGTACTGAGTCCAGTTTTATAGTGAGCAGGTTGATTGGAGAAGTGTTCACTGCTGGGCTGATTAGGTAGTTGACAGGTGTGTAAATGGAACTGGGTGTGCTGGAATGGGATATGGGAGGCCAGTGTGGAGACTGAGGGAGAGACAGAATGTGACAGAGTTGCATTTTATGTATGAAATGTGCTATATAAATAAAGTTTACACCACTGACTGTCCCTCCATATAAAATAAAGGCGAAAGTCACAAAAGAAAATTGATCAGTTACAATTCCAGACTATGAAGAATCATTTAATAAAGGAATACTTCCAGATTCAGTTAAAGATTAGCTACAATAATTGTGATATTAAAAGTTAAATGCTCGTCATATGACATAACAGAGAGGAATGGGCCGGACCCTCTTTAAAGTTGTCCTTCTGAAAGTCAGTGTGCAAAGCAAAGCATCACAGAGACACATGAATAATGTGGGATTTGAACCGTGGACCTGTGGATGACAAGTACAGCCACTCATCACACTGAGCTAGTCACGCCTCAGATCGCGTGTAAGTCATTCGGAGGGGATTTGACCCCCGAAATTCATGTTTTCCCGACAGACGGTTACATTTATCGCGTTTGCGGCGCCCCCTGTGGATGAAAATGGAATGCTTTCGGGACTCGGTCGAATGAAAATGGAATGCTTTCGGAACTCGGTCGAACGAACCACCCCGGACATGCGATTCAAATTTCGGATGGATTGGACATTCCGTTCGTGATTTATGGCGTTTTTCGTGATATAGGCCCCTCCTACTAACTTCGGACGACAGTTACGGCCGAACGATACGCACTACCGAAATTCAGAAGTTGGTTTTTTAATCGTATGGGTCCAGAGGTCACGTGTGCCGATTTCTGTGACATTTGGACAAAATCTGTAGTGGGGAAAGCAAAAAGTGTGTTTTGGACAAAATTCAAAATGGCGGAAAATCCATCATGGCGGAAAAGGGCGTGGCCTATATATAATATAATAATAATTTTGATTTTCCGACCTACGGTTCAAGAGTTATGAGCCAAAAGGTAAAGTGGGATGTTATAGCGCCACCATGAGGCCGACCTAAAAAAATATATTTTTAATTAATTTTAGTGATAATTAGGAAATATCCCTGAAAGTTTTGTAACTATAGTGCTTACAGTGTCAGAGGGAAAAATACTTGAATGTGTTTTTTTGCATTTCCCCATTCATGTCAATGGGGAAATTTAATTCACTAATAAATTCATATCAAATAAAATATACAACATTTCTCTTCGCACAGTACAAGCACTCGATTCCCGATTTTTCCGGTCAATTTGACATATGGCTCAAGTACAGTCAAAACTTCTTGTTGTTGTAGGGCGCCAAACTTTGTCTTACTCCAGTAGTGGAGTGAATAATAATAATAAAGTGTTACAGATACAAGAGTCTGGTTGCCCCACACTAATTACGGAGTGTTGCGGAGGATGAGAAACATTAGCAAATTGCGTTGTTAAAAAAAAAAAAAAAAAACATGGGTTATAGCCAATCGGTTTTTGATTTTTTTTGAAAAATTGCGGAAAAATTGCGGAGGAATTGCGGAGTGTTGCGGAAATTGCAAAATTGCGGAAATTGCAAATTGCGGAAATTGCGGAAATCGGAAATCGGAAATTGGAAATTGCGGAAATTGCAATGTCATGGACCAATGAACCATGTAAATACAACAAATTGAGCAGGGCACTGCAGGGAGTTGCACCCCGTTCCGGTAAACCAGAAGTACGACACCAGTGCCTTAGTTTTTGTGTTGTCATTTACAGGTCCTTTCGTTGAAATGTAAATTTTACATTTCGGCCTTCGGCCTGTTGGAGACAATTATCTTGAAGGACAATCAAAGCTATGTTCAACACCGCTTTATGAAACAAAAAAACAAAATATTTATCATTTTATCCAGATATCCAAAGACATACGTTCCCTGAATTAAACAAAAAATAAAGAAATGCTTTTATACAACCAATTATTTACAAATGAATCGCTGTGTTTTAGAATTATTTTATCTACTATTCTAAAAATACAGACATTATTGTTGTTCCCAAGTTAGTAGCAGCAAAAAGGCTTGAAACACTGCAGTAGGCCTACATGCTGCCATCTGTGCTTGGGTACAGTTACAGCACAAGGGGGCACCATTCCCCCTAAAGAAATGGATATCTACAAGGACAAAAGGGAATCTGTGTCACTCTCACTGGACTACTGATGTATGTGCTCGCACACACACACGCACACGCACACGCGCACACACACACACACACACACACACACACACACACACACACACACACACACACACACACACACACACACACACACACACACACACACACACACACACACACACACACACACACACACTCTCAAAAAAAAGCTGATGAATTCAACATCGGTGTCACGGAGCCTGATGGATAAACAAAAACTTTCTAGCACTCCTGGGAAATACAGTAGACAACCCCCAAGGAGTGTATCGTGTTTTGGGTATCCAGACCAGTGAGCTTGCCTCCAACCAAAATGTGATGGCACTTGGAATGTCCCCCCCATTAACTAAACCCATGTACACAGCGGCATCCTTCCAGTCAAGTCAATGTCCATGTGATACTGACAAATAATACTCATGCCCCATCCTCAAAATATGGATTATTATTTTATTTTTTTCCCCCAATACATTTTTCTTACACAACCAACAATAATAATGATGATAATAATAAATAATTATCACTACAAAAGTTTGTAACTCTATATTTGCACATTATTTTGTCTACCTGCATTTACCCATCCTAACTATTAAGCAGCAAGCATGAGTAGGTTAACCAATCTGTTTGTACTATATGTGGATATAATGGGGGGAGAGGAAGAAAGAAATTCATATGCACACAAGATGATCCACGATAAAACCGCTATCCATCTTGTTGAGCAGAATAATCCTGCAGTTCTCAGAGACAGATGGGACAGTTTCTCACAAGGGAACAGCAGGGAGAAAACTACATTTCAGCAGGACCCAGACTTCCAAATCCCATATAAGGCATTTCCCTTAGAAGTGGAGGTGGTGGGGAGGAGGGGGGGGGGGCTTTAGGAATGATGCAGGATACTCTCACAGGATGTGATAGCTGGGTTCAGGGGCAACAACTGCACAATGTGGAGGGAAGAGTCAGCTGTGAGGAGAGGGAGCCGTGAGTATTTTTGGTCGCTTGTTTGCTTGTGTGTGCGTTTGAGTGGGTTGCTCTCTGAGCTTGCGAGGATGAGAAATCAACATGGTCAGAAGAAGGCTCTCCACATAGAAGTAATCAACTGAAAGTGAGGTAAATATACTGTATGGGTCTTCTACTTAAATGGAGCTTTAAGATTATTTTTTTTGCTTGCTCTTTTGTGCGTGTGTGGGGGTGGGGGGGATGTTAAGTGGAATGTAAAGACACAAAGTGGGATTTGTGTTGAAATAATGGTGGTTTCTCGGTCATGAAATAGTAGCTGTTAATCATTACTAACCAGATCTAAAACGTTGGGCACTCACTCAGGACGGAGAGAACTATCATGTATCTCACACTTGAATAAAACTAGGAATATTATGTTCACCTTCTCCTTATTTATGTTAAATGTTAAATTACCTCTTGACATGGGTGACACTTTGGTTAGGTGAGGTTTATAAATACAAACTTTGTCGGAGTATGAAAAGTGTGCTTGTGGTTTAGCCTTGGCTTGTAGTAGAGCTGTGAAGCTGCTTTTCAGGTATTTTATGATTATTGCACCACACATTCACAGGTGTTTCTCATCTTCTACCAACCTTTCCGTACCTATACTATACTGTACAGAAATGATCATTGCAGGGCCACTTACTATCTCCGTCTTCTCGTATCTAATCTGACAGCAGCACAAAAGTGTAATTCTAACCTTTGATTTGTCATACAGGTAAATGCTATAGTCCGACTCCTCATTATGGTAATGGCTAGTGATTTCTCCAGCTGTGCCACTGAACTTCCACCAAACATGACAACATGCTTACCTGTCACAGTAATTACTGAAGGTCTTGCTTAAGACAGGAGACCAGATGAGCCGTCAGTACAATTTCACGAGTTTAAAGACACATGGACTTTATCCAGTATCCATTGTGATACTGTATAGTACCAATGAGACGCATACCGTTATCTATGAAATCCCCCGTTCAATGACTCTGCTTGCCCTTTGTGCTTCCGGGTAAATCTTTCAATATTTTAGGAGGAACTTGAGGAAAATGTTCCTACATAATAACAGGTAACAGTGTGGTAGATCATATACCACACAAGATGAATCTCAAAGGTCTTGACTTTTTGAGCTTGAACTTTTGTAAGGTTAGACAATCTTCCTTGGCACTGCCTGAAGTATGATACATGTAGCATGACGGAGGGCAATGCCACAGCAAACAATGACCCCCCAAAAAAGCCCCCTATTGTATTTCAGGGCATAAACAGCATTGTCATAAGTCACCGTGTCACACTATAGGTAGGACTACTCCCCTCTTCCTTCCCTTCTGAGCCTTTCATATCACCTTCAGCACACTTCCTGCATTCATGAGTTCTACATAATTTCATTTTAGACTCTTCTGGCCTCCAGCACCATGGCAGCTTTCCAACTGCTGCTCCCGGTTCTTGTCAGCTATGTGACAGCATCCTTACATCGCAATGCACGCCAGCTCTCTCCCTGCCAAGTTGTAAGTAAAGTTGAACTTCACTTGCAAAGTGTCTCATGTAATATTGTGTGTGATAGTTCACAGAGTAGTAGCTTGTATGTACAGAGATACATTCTGTAACTGTAATGGTGAACAGAAATTAGTTAAAACAGTAAATAGTTCATCAATGTCCTGTTGACATTCAATGTCCTATTAAGTATTTTCTTAGTAATATTTCAGGTATATATATTTCAAAGGACCTGTGGAGAGTTCCTCTAACACAGATCTGAAAGGGATTTAAAATGGAACCAGTTAAATTACGTTTTTCTCAGTATAACCTAATAATATGTATTTTTCCAGAAAAAATAGACACAAAAATAAATGTAGGGGGTAGACAAAATAAGCCTTGGCTTCAGCCTACACCTTTTCAGTCCATTGTAGACTAACTGTATGTAGCCTAACTGTTCTGTTAAATCGACCGAAATACATACATCAACCAACTATACTAACTAACTAACAAACAAACAATATAGTAGTAACCAATATAATTAGTTCAACACCATGAGGAATGCTTGTTTACATTGAGAACCTCATATAAGGTTGTTCATGGCCCAGATACTGTGGAATGCCACTGACTTCAGATACCACAAGTATGCCAAGAACCCAAGTGTACTTGACTAGGGGGGGGGAGAGAGAGAGAGAGAGAGAGAGAGAGAGAGAGAGAGAGAGAGAGAGAGAGAGAGAGAGAGTCAGAGAGAGAGAGAGAGAGTCAGTCCGTTTTATGAGCCGTTTAAAGAGAAAGGTTCTCTGTCCATATGGTTTCAATTATAAGCAACACTAATAAGTTGCGTTTGAAACAGTTATGGAAAAGTAAAACAACACTGTAAAACTCTTATGGTTAAATAGAGCAGTGATGTCACAAACAGGGTTGGGATCAATTCATTTTCAATTCAGCATTTTATTTTAAATGATTTATTTGTTTGAATTGAATAACTGAATTGAATAATGTAAAAAAATATGTTAATAGATCCCAAACTGAACGATGACCCTAACTCTGGCTAAAACAGCTTGTTTTATGTGTAGAAGGCCCCACAACAAGCCTCATATTATTCAGGCTGGCTGCCAAGAACATACTAGTGTAGATACTCTCCACATAGGCTTTAACCATTTGGCCTGTAATATATCTTAGTCAAGTCATTTGGGAGTGTGCCGAGATAATCAGACTTGTGTTTGTCTTTCTTTGCTCACAGGTCCAGATGGATGCGTTTTGCAATGACCTTAACCTCAGAACTGCGCCGTCCAATCTTCCTCATAGTATACAAACGCTGGATCTATCACGTAACATGCTGCAAAACCTAACAGAAGAATCCCTAGCATTCCACACCGGCATCCATCGTCTGAATCTCCATTCTAACAAGATCCACTTCATACAGCCTGGATTGTTCAAAGACATGGTGAACCTAAAAGTCCTGGACTTGTCCAGGAATCACCTAGCTGTTTTTGCTCTATCGAAAACCAACATTGGGCCCCTCACAGCTGTGGAGACACTTGATCTGTCAAACAACGGGCTGTATACAGGGATGACAGACTATTTCATAAGCCAGTCTCCCTCACTGGTGAACCTTTCTCTGAATGGAAATAGCATCACCAAAGTAGCCAAGCAAAGCTTTTGTGGATCCTTGGCCTTGAGGAACGTCAACCTCCATAACAATGTCATATTGGAAATTGAGGACGGCGCGTTCGACGCGTTGGCATATCTAACTGAACTTGATCTGTCAAAGAACTCCATCACTTGCATCACCGATTTTAATCTCGCTCAGTTAAAGGTGCTTAATCTTAGTAAGAACAGCATGGAGGTCTTTCAAACGGAAGACTCTGATGTAACCTATGAGCTCCTCTACCTTGATCTTAGTCAAAACAAAATGCCGTATTTCCCTCTAATTCCAAGAAGGAACAAAGTTGTGTACCTGAATGTGTCACGGAACCAGCTGCAAAGTGTCGACCGAACGGGAACAGAGGAATTGGAGAACTTTGGGGACACATTTTTATCTCACAATCCATCTGGCGTGAGCACAAGATACCAGGACTTCTCCCAACTGAAGTACCTTGACATGAGCTACAACCAAATCAGTAGCATACCACAGTCTTTTTTCTGCAGCATGGTATCCCTTGAGGTCCTGAATGTAAGTAATAACTGCCTTGGGTCACTTTTTGTTTGTCACGAGAGCCCCCTGCACACACTGAAAATCCTAGATCTCAGCCACAATGCTCTACAGAACCTGTCCTTTGCAGAAAACACACTCAGATCCCTTGAAGAGATCTATTTACAAGGAAATGCCCTCCACACCATGGACCCACTGACATTTCAGAGACTCCCCAGTATCAAGTCCCTGCACCTACAGCAGAATAATCTGAACATCTGCCTCCCACCTCTGGAAGGCCACAGTCCATCTGGTTGTTTATCATTTTCCTCCATTACCACATTGCATACCCTATACCTTTCTGGAAACAATCTGAAGGTTATTCCAGAGTACGCATTTCAGAACACACCTCTGAGGTTACTGGATCTGTCCTTAAACCCGGGCCTGGAGATCCATCAACATTCTCTCTCTGGCCTCGAGAATTCCCTGGCTCACCTATTCCTGAGGGAAAACAACATTTCCAGACTAAACATAGACCTGTCCTCCTTGAGCAGTCTGAAATTTGTCGACCTGTCCACCAACAGGCTGACCACTCTTCCCACGTGGAACAAGGACTCTTCGATTGAGTCGCTAAACCTCCAGAACAATAACCTCGTCACCCTGGAGTACGACACGGTCCTCGCCCTGGAGCGGTCGCTCAAGACCCTCTACATGGGCTCCAACCCACTCAGCTGCTGCAGCAACCTCCGTTTCCTCCACATGGTCCAGCGCTCGGCTGTCGTCGTTCCAGACATCGACACGGTGACGTGCATCCACCTGGAGGACTCCGAGCCAGTGAACATAGAGCTAGTGACACAGGAAATGTGTCACACGCTGGACAGTAGAAGTGTGAGTGTTATTGTCATTGTGGTGGTAGCGCTAGTAGTGATTGCTGTTCTGGTGCTGCTGTCTAAGGTATGTCACCAAAGGAGACCGAAGCGCAACAATACCTTCAACGCCTAGAAACTGTCCTCAAAATGACTGAGGCCAGAGTCCCAATATGAGAACGTTTGCTGCATCGAAACACACTTGAACAACACATACACACATGCGCGCATGCATCGCGCGTGCACACAAACAAAACACTAACAGATGGTGAAACTGAATTACTCATGAAGCACGACCGATCGATATCCTATATTCATGTTTTGATTCACCTCAGATAAATTAGGAGTCAATTTGTGACTCAGTGGCACAGTGTCCAAGGGGGTCGTTATAATCTATTTTTTGCACATAAACAAGGTGGCGTCTTTTTACAAACATAATTTGCACTTTAATAGTTTGTGTGTACTGTACATTCCCTTTTATTTGATGATTGTTTAGTATGTATAGTTTTTTGTTACTGTTCAGGTATGGAGGACAGTAGATTGTGTAAATAAAATACTACTACTGTACATCAGACCTCAGGAGAGTCATGTTGATTGTCATGTACTGTACAATATGTACATACAAGGATGCATACCATAGGGACAAACCCTAGGTAAATGTATTTAAGAAACTATATATATAAAAACCACACCCATGTGAGGGGCGCTCTTAATACATCATCATACATCATCTCATGAACAACTGAATATATGTGATTGGTTAGCCGATTTGCTCGTCTACATTATGATGTAAATTTTCCCTTCATTGGCAATGGCATTTAATGTTTGTTTTGCCACACATTTACGTCATATTTGGCAGACATTTGACCTAATTTCTCCTTTCATTGTCAACAGCAAATATGAGAAGTGTGTGGACAAAAGCTGTATACAGGAGGGGATAGCGCCCCTCAAAGAAATAACACTCAAAGTCCATTATTTAGAGAGATTCAGTTACGGTGTGGTACCTGAACATACAGTTGGACTATTCATGTTTAACTCTAGCTGGCAATTATGGTCGGTCAATTGGTCCACGAGGATGAGGAAGGCAAGATTAATGTTACACAGGCACTCAAATATTCATAAGAATCAAAGATAATCTCTATGTACAAATGAGGGCCTCTTTCCCTCTGTGACTAAAGTCCTCCATTTCCCCATCGCTTCTAGACAATAACAAAACACTTAGCAATTTACTCCGGAGGGTGGTGCAGGAAGTTGTCGTTTTTTTGTAGTCATGTTCTACGTCAAAGGGGGAAAATGCCCCTAAATGCCCCCTGTCAAGAAAGGGAATGGGAGGGACACACTCAATCAGGAAAAACTTTCTCCCATTAGTTATATCCACCTAGAGGAAACACTTTCTTTTCTGCTCAAGTGGAAAGTCTGTTGCTTAGATTTTCTCAAGTGGTTTGTAAAAAGCTCTCAGACAAGTTCTGAAATAGACCTACAGTAAATGCCATTTGTTTGTAGTATTAATTACCTGCTTTTTCAGCATGCAATTTCTTCTATTCTCTAACTAATGTTAATGTTTAAGCAAGCTGATTTTGAACTCCAGTTCCCCTTGGTGTGATGTTCATTTGCATAGCTATACATTAATACAAATAAACAATATATACACATAATACGTGAATATAAGCATTTGCAAATACCTTAATACCTACACATTTTGATCCCCATTTTACATTACAATATTATTGAAACAAATATCTGTTCATATTGTTTTCTGTGATGGAACCAAAATGTAAAAAGCTGTCAGGAGCAGATCTTCACTGGCTCCCTGAATGTCACAAATAAAATATGTAGTTTAGACTAGTGTTCCTCAGCTCCATGAACCAAACATCATGTCGTTCTCACAGGATCACACAGACTAGAACATCAAACTATTTTGATCATTCAACTCATGCAAATCTTGCATTCGTGACTGATTAACAGAACCACGTTAAAGTGGAATTTATTGTGGAGTTACAGGCAATCCAAAACGATACGGATAACAAGACAGAAAACAAATAATTCACATCCTCCTTTCCTGCCTGCAACTAATTACGAAATCTGATAATGCAAACAAGTTATGCAAGAGACAGCGTTTGCCGTAATCAACTCTATTTGCAGCAACTCTACTATCCGTCAGCACCCCTATTAGAAGCATCCTGGACTGGTGAGTGGTGACAGTGA
Source organism: Protomyctophum bolini (assembly GCF_963924005.1). NCBI lineage: Eukaryota > Metazoa > Chordata > Actinopteri > Myctophiformes > Myctophidae > Protomyctophum > Protomyctophum bolini. The sequence continues at coordinate 12,173,088 of NC_137874.1, read as the reverse complement.
AAAAAACTAAAAGCCTTATCCCTTAAAGCTGCAATACGGTACTTATTTTAATGAATACAATATTAGTACTACCTGTATGATTATCTTGGATTCCCCACTGGTAGGCAGGTTTCTGAACTGTCCACAGCCCTCCTTTGAGACACAAATGGTACCATAGCATAATGAGCATTAGTGGGTGAAGTTGTCCTTTAAGAGGCGTCATTTCATAAAAAGGTAGGGGGTGGAAGCACTTATAAAAATAGCGGATCTATGCGTTACGTTAAGCTACGTTGTGAGCTTGTAAATCTGTTATTTTCATTCTACAAAAGAAAGAAAGAACATGTTCGCCCATATAATGCCCAACATAGGGAATCCAGGTTGAAAATGGTTAATGAATGTATGGTTGCAGACAAGAAAAGTGTCAATATCATGTGTCATGTCACATGTAGACTGTAGATGGACTAGCATGGAGTTGTCAATTAGTTTCTCAGTGTGGTATTATAACTGGATCAAAACTTGAATGCCTTAAAACAATTACACCCATATTGTTTTTATCCTCAAGTCCGATCCAGCTAATCACTTGTGGCGTCCTCAATTTTATGTCCAAATTTTTTATCCTCAAAACGTACATTGCTCAGCCAATGAAATCGTCTCAATTCCGTGCTCAGCCAATGAAATCATTGCTACAGTATGGGATACACACAAACACACAAAGCTGGGCATAGGAGGGGCTAGCACCAGCTGTCAGTGTCAAATAAAACTGATGGGAACTAGTAAAAACAAAAATCCAAATTCAATGTTGCGCAAATATCATTTTAACATCTATCATCATGAGCTCATGGAGGTGATTGATTGTACATCTGATTGTTTACCTGTTTAAGTCTGTATGTATTTGACCATTGTAAGATAGCAGCCTTGAGAAGCACAATTAACTACAATTTCTATACATTGTCTATTGCTTGCTTTTCAGCATTGTGGAAGAAGTACTCTATATTTTATTATTTTCTTTATATAACCACAGTTTGAACTCTTGAATGTGTCAGAAATAGCAGTTTTACAAGCTCAAACGCATCAGCGTATTGTGAGCTTGTAGATCGACTATTTTTGGTGAAGAGATTGTGTAGATTAGAAGACAGACAAAAAGCTGTCCAACTCAGGCCTGTTTTACTATGAATAGGGATGAGGTCAAAATGACAATAGTAGAAATAATAGTAGAAATACTGTTCACATGATCTTTATAGTCGGATAGATGGATCTGTCAGATTTCTTATATTCTATGCTGTAAGACATTGTCTATTGGCCATTAACTGCTACTTCTATGATCACTTAATACAAAACAATGCACGCCCACAACAAACGTTCCTGACCTGGTGTAGACCAGCTGTGCTCTGAGGAGCAAGTGTTTTTAGTGCACATGAACTAAAACCTAATTATAAACTAATACTTTTGTTAGCTGATGCAACATGGGGATAGGAGATAAGTGTTGGTTTAATACAGTACACATATCTTTGTGAAACAAAATACCTTGTTCAGTACTTCAGTGGGAGGTGAAGAGAAAAGCAAGTAGCTATCTGTCTCACTCTGTCTTGTTGGATTTGAGGGCTGGTTTGAATTGATTCCAGCTGTCTGCTAATTGGACAAAACCCCATGTGGGCTTGTCTTGTAAAAGTAAAGAATATGTCATGGATATGGGATGGAACTGTATGCACAGACCTTCTAACTAGGACTGAAATCTTTCCAGGAGGGCACCTTTTTCCTGTCACCATTATGAGCAAATTAATTCATATCATAATTACACTTTTCTTTCTTTGCATTGTAATTACTTTACAACATACTGTTTTCGCCTTGCACTTTGTAAATCAATCTGGTAAAATAAGAGCATCTGTTAAAGGAAAACATCTCAAGTATCAATATTTGTAGTGATACTATTGCTAAAATAATAAGCACACTAATGCCAGTCACAAATCCATTTACAGTTCGCTTGAGCCTGTAGGCCTATAGTGCATGTCAATATAAATGTCGGTATGTGACGAGTATATTGGTCACAGGAAATACCTTAGGAAGTGCTAGCGGACCACACTGGGGGATCACTACGGGAAGGTTGATTTATTTTTCCTTTCATGGCATTACCTCCCGAAAATAAACTAGACAATAGTGGACCTTCTCTCCCCTGTGGAGGGGTGGAAGGACTCCGGCTCTACCGTCTTCCATTACAGTTTGAGGTTTTGAAGTACAAATTTAACATAAACATAATGGGCAAACTAAACAAACGCATAATCTGAAGAAACAACTTAATTCAAATATTTTCGTTAGGTAATATACCGCCCAGTCTAGACACATAATTTCATTTCAAATAGAATTCTTGCACTTCTTTTGTGGAATTCCTGCACTTTCTTGTTTATGAGATGGACAAAGATAACATCAGATCAGAGCACGGGAAATATTTGCGGTTGCTAATTGGAACCAGACCTCACTTTCTTCTAAGTTGTGCGTGCACATGTTGAGTCATCATTCTTTAATTTAACCTTCATTTACACACAGGATTGATGAGATCAAGGAGCTATTTTACAGACTAAGGGGCCTGGGCAAGGTAACAGTCAGGACAGAGAACGCTTAAACTTTACTTCTTTTTGTTTAATAAAAAATAAAAAATATTGAGACAGAAAATAGCAAAGTGAGGTTACACTGCACAGGGGAGGTGCTGAAAAAATAAAAAGATTCAAGTAATTCTATCCCATACACACCTAAGGGCTCAGAATCGGCCCCCCGGGTCCATTTCTCCACTCCCAGAGGGAGTTTGCTACGTAGGTGTATGGGATGGAATTAACTGGCTCCTTACAGGTCCATTTTTACACCGAGTTAAATTGCAGCGCAAAAGGAGTTACAGTGCCAAGAAACCCTACTAGACTCTGCTGTCTCGGGGGTCTGGAAGCACTCAGAACATTTCATAACACTCAGGAAAAAAAGCCACACAGTAAAATACTTGGTGTTAATTTACCCATTGTAACTGTGAGTGTGCAAATGTAAAAGAAAAGAAAACAGAGTTAAATTAACACTAAGGATTTGACAGTGTGAAAGAGAGAGGAAGATCAGTGACGTTATTCTGCCATAGTTCCAACATGCAGGACTTTTCAGGATTAAAAACGCATCGCATGGCAACACGTTTTGAGCTTGTAGATCAAATCCATGTGACACAGACAAATCAAGATGGCGTGTCTTGGTTTCCCCATTGTCTTTGCCTATATAATATATGCTCTGTTCATACTGTAACTGTAGTCCCAGGTTTGCAGAAGATGGCATACATACCCGTTTCCTGTTCAGTTTCACTTTGTTTAATTGGCTCAGCGGCCGATTTGAACTGGAAACACGTGTGAATTGTGAAGGTGTCATGGGCGTTTCCGGTGTTCTGGGAAAGGTTACCGGAACAGGAAGCGGATATGCCACCTTCTGTGTTCATTGAAACGCTCCGTCAAGCCAGAGGCAAGGTGGAGGATTCTAACTCCTGTAGCACCACCCGGACGTCCTCAACATTTAGTTAACCAGACAATGTGTTACTATGTTAAAATAATGTATTCTGTTACTAAGGATCATTGATATTCACCTAGAGCAGGGGTTTTCATTTCAACAGGTGGTCCGTGGAGTGGACCACTGGTGGAAGTATTGCATGTGGTCCCTGACCATTCATGTAAGATTTGTTGATTTTTTTTTAAATTGTCTTTCCACTAGTTGAGAAACAGTGAAATGAATGACCTGGTGACCTACAGTATGATGACCGCCCTTGTAGTCATTTACTGACAACTTTTTGAAATTAAACAGAAAAGGGGTGTTAGAATCTCAAGAGGGGGAAGTGCACCGGATTGTCTGGTTGATTCAATATTATTAGGAAATTATTAGTCAATGGTTGAGAATCAATGGGATGTATACACATGGGATGCATAGCAAGTGTTATACTAATCTATCTATATCTCTAACTTTTTATTGGCCCCCTCTTCACACGTGTGTGTTTTTTTAATTAATTGATATTAATTATGTGCTTAATTTAGAAGTCATTTTTTGTGTTTGAGCTGCATGTTTTGTATGAAGTGCGGTATAAAACGATTATTATACTAAAACTAAGCAGAACATTTGGGAGGCTTTCCAAAACCTGGTCCTGCAAGGCCTAGGACATTTTAGGATGATTTACACTGAAACCCCTTTTCCCTCACATTTTCCAACCCAGCCCCAAATTATACAAGCCAGAGAGCTGTCATCATTCAGCACATAGCAAGCTATTTAGGGTGCATCAGATCATACAAGGACTGACCATGATGACATCATTAAGTGTGCACTTGTTGGGAGTGGTGGTGCATGGGCCACTGACACTGAAAGAGTGAGAGAGGCAGAGAGGGGAAAAGGACAATAAGGAAGAAAAAATAAAGTTTGGCGTGTGTGGTTGTGTGCATGCACACGCGTACGTGTATGTGACTGGACAATGCAAAGGGCAGTCTGGTTAGAAGCAGTGTTTATCTTGACAGCGTTACACCCAGACCACCAGCACTGCCCATAAAACACACCGCTTAACAACAAACCAAATCAAAACGGGGATTTTTTTCAGAACGTCATGTTCCTGGAGACGCCTCAAAGCGAGTCAAACAAGTACTCCCCTTCTTTTCACATAAACAACAGATGTAGTACGTACCATTCCATTGTCCTGAGTATTTATCCTGTTTGTGTTTTGTCGACCATATCTTCTCTTCCATGTTTGGACATGGATTTAGAACAGCTGCAGAGTGGTACCGAATCTCAAGATATTAAATTATTGTTCCTTTATTATTCTGGATTCTGCTGTGTGGAATTAAACATTTCTCTGGATTTATATAACTCAGAACAGGAAATGAGCGTCATTAGTCAACCTCTGACCTCTCTCATGTTCCTCGGAGATAAAGCAGGGCATGAGTGGACGCGCTGGGGATTACTTTCCGTGAATAATAGGATGGTGTCTACTCTTATCCTGCCAACATCTCTGAGTGAGCGCCAATGCTTGAGCCTGGAGACTGCGGCGCAAGGCACAATCACTCAAACATGTGCACACACGGGCCAATAAACATACATATAGATTATCACAGCAAACCAACCTCCTAAGTCAGTTTCTTGACCTGAAACAGATGAGCGACTGGACTGGAGTCATCGGCTCCAGATTGACCTAACCTTTCCCCGACTAGATTTTACGAATCCATTTTAAGGATGAAATGTTTGGTTTTTATTCAGAGAAGTGAGCTAATAGTCACTGCTGTTTCACATCCCATAAGATATAGCGAGAAATTTGGAGGAGAAAGTCTGCTACATGGTCACTGCTGTTTGTTTTGTTTGTTATTTTTTGAGACAGTACAGTCTACAACAGTGACACTACTGTCTCCGTCACGTGGTCACTGTTTGCCTATCGTGTATTTGTCCTTATATGTCTGGTTTGAATGTTCTTTTTACTAATATCCCTCCGTCATGAACTACCCCTCGGGGATAAACAACATGTTTTTGAATAGAATTGAACTGAATAACTAGTATACACTATACATTCTTGCTCATCTCCATGATCACTGTTGATGTGCCCCTGAGCGAGGCACTTCAACCTTAATGCTGGGTTCCAACAAATGCCTATGTGGATAAAAACAGATTCAGAATACAGTCTCATAGACAGAGACAGACTGCAATGAGAACTTTCCCACTGTATTACAGCATGAACAAAGATGAAATGCAGTGAACTCTATTCAGTGTGGGTACAGTCTGTATCTACAGACATATCAGTCTGTAGATATCTTAAAAACCCACACTCAGAAGGAAGAGCTATACTTCTTCTGAGTTTGTGCTCTGGTCCTTTTACTTCATTTTCTTTCCTGAACTCAGCAGTGTTCCCTTTGTTATTTCAGAGAACCAGGGTTATATTCACAACCTACAGTATCCTTCCTTTTCGGCAACATAATTTATGCCCCGTCAAAAGCTACCCCGCATCGTTATAGGAGAGCCTAACCGCACAGGAGGGAAAGGGTTACACCCCTTCTAACATTGCAGACAGAACAGCATGTACCACAGAGTGCACGCACACACACACACACACACACACATCTACTCCGCTAAACTCATCTTAAACAATGCCCATGAGGTGGCCATACGTCTTGAGGAGTGAGGACAGAGTATAAGCTACAAGGCCCAGCCCCTTCTGCAGAACAGGCTCTAGTGACCTCTGCTGTGGTACAATGCAAGCAATGCCTAAACAGCTGGGGTCAGAAGCACGCAGGTTTTCTCAATAGACGCGAGGAAGAGACAAGTTGTCCTATTCAAGAAGAGCTACTGCTTCGTGACTCGTGAGAAAGACTGGGTGTTCTACTTTGAATTTGTCATGCCTACGTGTGTGTGTGTGTGAATAAGCCCATGTGAATAATATGTGAAAGTTCATGTGTGTGCTGAAATCAGCATCACTCTGACTGATGCATTACAGATGATGCGAGTCATCGCGAAGTCGACTATACGACTAGCTGATTCAGAGCTACGAGGGATCGTAATAATCAGCAATTAATTAGATTCTGACCGAACGACATCCTGCCATTTAAACCTAGGTCTGAGACCAGGTGTGGTAATACCGTAGTCACCCAATAGATGTTAGCTCAATCAGTTTATGTGTACCATGCATAGTGTTATATTATGAGTTCAAATGCTGCTCTCAGTGTGTGTTGTCCACACACACACACACACACACACACACACACACACACACACACACACACACACACACACAATGTAATAAAGGTGCAAGTAGAATTACCAAGCTGGTCACTGAGCCAATGCATGAATAAATAGGTCATTGCTTACAATAACCATCCTCCAAATGGTGGTAAATTTGGTAATCTGCACTATAAATAAGCTCGGAATTTCCCATATCCTGTTTGCTACTTGGGAGTCGGGACTGATGAGTCTCCATACTGACATGTATTCTCTTTCACTTCATTGTGGAACAGTTCGACAACGTATCTCCAGGTTAAAGAGGTAATTACAGTATTGGATCTATAGTTTGTTAAAAAAAAATATATATATAGGCTATATACATATACATTGGAGAGATCAATGAATTTGTCCGGTCCTAGTGCCATGCCGTCTATCAACTGAAAATGTCCCCTTTACTACTGCCTTATGGGACTACGATAGGTTTATGTTAGGATGTTTCACAGCCAGGTGAGTCAGCAGCATAAGGAAAGCTGTATAGCACACTGTGGCCCATTCATCTTGGCAGGGGTGCATGGAGGAGGGGAGTGGTGGTGGGGGGGGAGGGGGTAAGTTAGCATGCTCCTAAACAGAGCCACATGTCCCTGGGTCAGCTCCAACCAATGCTGGGCTGCAGGATGGACCCCAGCCCCCAGGAGCCCCGCGGATCACTTTCAAAGTTAGGGAAGAACAGACCAATGCAGAATGAGGCTGGACCGCGTGGCCGGCTCACTCAAACCCAAAGAATCCACACAGACCCACCCAAAACGAGCCCACAGGCCATTTGACTCCCCACAAGAGACATTCGGAGGCAATAATGACATATTTGTAATAAGTAGAAGAGTGGAGAGGGAGATGTTCTCACCTGATGAATTTGCGGGAATTATCATTAGACTTGAACCTTGGTGCGTTGACATTGCTCTTCGTTTGTTGGAAACGAACTGGCCTTTGCCAGGTCTGTCTGGAGTGGAAACTGTGGTGGAGAGATTGAGACACTTTAGTCACCAACTGAATCTCGAGTCTAGTCTCTCCAATTATTCCAAGGTCAAAGTTGAGAATTTCAAAATGATGTAGTACGCATTAAATTCGCTTAAATACGTAAGCAAGGTATTTGACCCACATTTGCACTTCTCATTTCTCTATAAATACGTACCTCGAGTCATGTCCCAAATGGTCGTCACACTCTATGCCATGATGAATTATTTGTGTTTCTACTCCAGCATTAGTAGATTCATAACCCTTCAGTGTTGCATAAACCATCCCAGGAAGTTGACCAACATGGTCATCATAAACTAAAGAGCCTCAAAGTGTGTCTGGCCAACTGTGAAATGTCCTGTCACGAGAGAATGAGAGAGAAAGGTAGGCACAGCAGGCAACGTAAATTATGAATGCCATAAATTCAAACCTTCAAAATTGATTTACACTTGTCCCAAGACCACAGGCACAAGTGTAAACAACAAATCTGGTGGCAGTTGGTGCATGACCATGGGTACGGTGGGTTAGCACAGTCACAAGTTCTCACAACTAGGTTGGCAGAGCTCAAACTGCTTCAGATCAACTGGTTTGACTGTGCAAGAGATTACAGTTAACAAAAGACCACACTAATTCATCTTTTTAAATTACAAGAAGACTCTGTTGTGTGACCCCTGTAATAAATCCTGTATTTTGTATTCTGTACGTCTTGTTTGTGTTTTGTATGTACTTATTGTGGAAAATAAATAATGTCCTCCTTGTGGACAAAAACAATCTACAACAGCCTTGTGCTCACAAGTTGAAATAGCTAGAACATTTCAAAGACTTGATGTGTTCGACTAGCTGGTTTATTAAGCAGAGTACATTATTTTAACTGTTGTACTATTCCTCTAGTTGGAAAACGTATAAAATAAATGCATAGTTTGAATGCACTATGCAAAAGCAAACACTCAACATTTGGATTTTCATTAACATTATCTTTACAAAAGTACATCACTGGATACATTATTCAGTTAAAATGGACGATAAACACACACACACACGTCGGGGCCTTGTTCCTTCTTCCTGGGCCCACTGGTGCTTTCAGCTCTACATTCTGGTAAGAAATAAATTTTGTTTCATCTTCTTTTCACATTTTAGAAAACTATTCTACACATTCACAAATGTGTTAGCCTTTTTTCTGTGTTTGTCTCATAAGTTTTACCAAGAGGACACGTCCGTCATCTGCACTGGAATAGTCACTTAGTTTGTACATAAACAATAATTGGGGGGAATCTATTCAAACCGCTGCTCTTAACCATTGTCAAATGGCGTCCCCATTTTGGGGAATTCATAATGGTCCAAAAATTGTCAATATTTTCAAAACCAGCCAAATTTGTTCTTACTCCTACAGCACCATCGTATAAAATAGGGCTTAAGGGTTAAGAGACTCAAAATAAATGCTGATGAAATCACTGCAACACTGCCTTTTGTGAGGTCACCATCACTGAAAAAAAAAGTGGTGCAATTCCAAGGTGCGTGGAGATTCAATAGCTAAACTGTACCGGGCTGCTTTGTCGACATGCTTATGTCTTGTGAGCAATGTTTCCTCATACGTGTCTCTGAGTGTTTCTTCCTTAGACGATGAGGCTGAAAGGGAGCATTCCTCCTCGCTCACATACAGTACAGTACAGTATGTCACATCCAGGCCTACGCCCTTCAATGGTAATCATGAAGAAAGAAAAAAAGATTTTTGAGTCTTCATTTAAAAAAAGGTTTCTTCCTATGTTGAATATCTAGAGCATTTCACTGCAAAACAAGAGTTAAAACATTATTGAATCCAAACCCAAAACAACATCATGATCAGGTGTTCATGGTGACGTTTTGAGCCATTCCTTCCTTCCTAATCGACTCCAGGTCCGGGGACCACCAGGGGTCCAAACTAAATGGACCCGTAATGGAACCAAAAGGACCGCTTACCATTATTTTGTGCACTTGTATGTACTGTATCAAAAAGGGGCGGGGGGTTCGTGGCCTAATGCATACCAAACCGGAGGTCCTTGAAATTAAAGAGTTTCAGAAGCACTGCTGTAGTGCTGTGGTGGTGGTGGGACACACAGTCACACTAGGGTTGGTCAGAGCCGTCCTCTGCTGTACTGTGGTGGTGGGGCACACAGTCACACCAGGGTTGGTCGGAGCCGTCCTCTGCTGTACTGTGGTGGTGGTGGGGCACACAGTCACACTAGGGTTGGTCAGAGCCGTCCTCTGCTGTGCTGTGGTGTGGTGGTGGGGCACACAGTCACACTAGGGTTGGTCAGAGCTGTCCTCTGCTGGGCTGGTGGCCGGTGCCTCGTCGTTGCTGCTGTCCACCTCCTGCTCCATGGGGCTGTCCTCCTCCAGCTGCTGGCTGGTGTAGTTGGTGATCTCCAGGAAGCCGCTGGGTTCCACAACCACGTTGGACTGGCTGGAGTCTGGCAAGATGGAGTACTGAGGAATCACCTGCAGGATTACCAAAAGAAAATCAGGAAGGATGAGGGAATTTAGGTGTAAGGTGATATAGGATAAAATATACTGCAGTCACAGGCAGCGTCAAGGAATTGGATATAGCTACGGTGACAACTGAAGGGAGAGGGACAAAATAAATCAGCCTCAGTGCCATGTGAAATGGAATAGTCATGATCTCAGGGGGTAAATGTTGGCATACATACGGTTAGGGTACAATGTGTGGCTTCAGAAGCGGTGAAAACTGGGATTTACAGTGAATTCACCGTAAACTTGGCCATCGGAACAGCACACGACAAAGTCTGTTGTAATGTGTACATCGTCATACAGAGATATAATGTACGGGACTGCAAATAGTTCTTTACAGTGTGTTCACAACTGAACACTCACAAAGAAATACACTGCAAGTCCATTCATTTCTATGGACATTCTGCACCGCTTACGGATCGTTCCTGCAGCAACGCAGGCATGCATTAATGGCGGTAAAGCACACCCTCTCGTGTAATATTGCTTAATTCTTGCCCAAATTCATGATCCACTTGGCTTTTTATTTCTAATAATTAAAAAGGTGTTGCTCTGAGAAATATGCTCCCAATCTTCTGAAATTTACATTCATAACCTGCAAACGTTTATGATTTGTTACTGCAATAAATTAACCAGTGAGAACACTGGTTTATAAAAAGGCAAGCATCTCAACGTTTCTCTTTGATTTATATATAAACACCAAGCTGCTGTAAAAAAAAGATACCTCAATTACATCCAGGTCTTCTTTGCTCCTCTGAGCGGTGAGACCCTGCATGCGGCTGAACTGGGCCTTCGGGTGGGCATGATGACCCAGGGAAGAGCCAGAGCTGCTGATGAACTGGCCCCCCGACACGGCCTGTACGCCCACCGCCAGGGGCTTCCCCAGAGGGCTGCAGTCACTGGAGGAGTCCACCACCATGGGCTCGATGCTCGGGTCGATCTCCGCCTCCATCATGGAGATCTTGAGGATGTCGGACACAGAGGGCTTCCCTCCGGAGGAGGAGGAGGACGAGCTGGACTCGGGGATCAGCTTAGCGGTGGCCTCGGCGCTGCTGAAAACCGCAGAGGAATGGTGGCTGCTACCGAAGGTGATCTTGGTGACAGTGGCACTCTGTGTGATGATTGGCTGCTGGAATGAGAAGGTTTGAAATTGAGAACAAAAGGCAAAAATAAGTTTATGAAGTAGAGTTCTAGACAGTCCTGGTTACAGAGTTCCTAAACACTGTATCTCCACTCATAAGGATTGACGTAGGCTGCATCCTCTGAACAATGATGAAAGTCCCAGGCAGAAAAGGAGTTTCGTAACCATCTGGCAAAGGTACATATAGCATAGAATGTCACTGAAGGCCTATAACATTTCGGTATTGCGGTTAAAAGACCATAGCCTCAGCCCACCGAGCACACACATAAAACGACAGCTTTTTATTGCCAGTCTTCTAATATTAAATTGAAAACAGCGTGCTCAACTGTTACCTCACAATTGCTAATAGAGTCAAGTGTTTAAACTGAGACTAAATGGATCGATAGTGTTTGAACCAGAATACCATAAATCATTATTAGCTATCCAGAAACCCTCGAGGTCTACTTTTTGCTATTAAAAAAAATATATACCATTTATTAAACTTCAATATATGAAGAGAACCTTTAAAAGGTAGTGCAAGTGATTTTCTTTGGTTAAAAAAAAGTGTTAAAAAGCTCTATATTGCTATATAGTGTTTGTTGCAGTAACAGGAGTCTCCATGTCTCTCCAGCTATTTACTAATAGAAAATGCATTTTCAGAAACTGAAACTGGGATACCAATTTGATCCAATCAGGATAGAGAACGCAGTCAGGATAGTCCATGGAAAACTATAAACATTAAGCGCATAAATAGATTACTATCAGAATATAGTGATTTAACCTTTTAACAAAACACTTTTTGTTTTAACCAAAATATATCATTTACACTACCTTTAACTTGAATTTAAAAATGGAACACATCAGCTGCATAATTAACAATACCAATATATCAACCATATAAATAAATCGGTCTGGCTCAAATAATAATTGACATGTCCATATGTAAATGTGGATGAAGAAAAGGCATGTGATGCAGTATGCAGCCCTGCTCACCTGGCTGGAGGAGGCCTTTTCTGCACTGATAGGATGGTGGGCCTGCAGTGGAGGGGGCTGGGACATGACGGTGTGGATGGGTCTGTGGTGCGACGTGGGCGCGTGCTGGAGCTTAGGCAGCTGGGGCGTCACCAGGGGTTTGGTCAGGGCACTCAGGGCGGGGGCCTTCACTGCTCCTTGGCTCGGAGTGGGCGGTGAGGGCCTCTCAATGAGACTCTGACTCGGGGTCTGGGGCTTCATGAGCGGGAGCTGCTCCTGCAGCTTGGGAAGCTTCTTCGTCGACGTGGGGGAGAAAGAGGCACAGGAGGAGGAGGAGGAGGAAGTGGAGGAACAGGGCTGAGTCTGACTGGGCTGGGGCTTGCTCTGCAACTGGGGCATCGGGGGCTGGGCGGCGACGGGCGCGGCCTGGCGCCTCTGCTCGGGTTCGGACTGACTGGCGGGCGTCGGCTGGGGGGTTGAGGACGGGGTGGGTTGCTGCAGGTGGTCCATGGCGGACTGGCTGGAGCGATAAAACAGACCGGTCTGGGGGTCCAAGGTGTCGCCTTCGAGCTCCCCTGCCTCCAGGACGGTCTCGGATTTACTGAGAGCGCTGTCAGGAGGCTGCCCAAGAGGAAACAACACACACAGTCTAAGAACACTGTGGCTTCCCCGTGCAATCTGTAGCTATGGATAGTTGATTACTAGGGGTGCAGTTTGTGAACGAAGCGCCAATGTTACCTTAGCCATGATTGGCGTAGCAGCTTGAAATGAGCTATGCAGTTCGCTGTGATTGGCCTACTTTGATGGGGAAATGCAGTGTACTTTTGTGCGGACATACTGTACATACGCACTTACATACAGACCAACTGTGTTACAAAAAACACTTTGTGTGAAACCTACTTAATGATATACATCCACTGTGTTGAGACTTGAACAGCTTGGGCTAGCGCGTCTACACTACATACATGCACAATGTGTCCCACAAGAGGGGTTAACAGACAGTATTGTTTCTAGCAATAGCAGTGAACACACAGCGTGAGTTCAAACATGCAGTGTCGCTAGTGAACAGGATGACAAAGAGTTCGCATGGCCATAGCGCACGGCGGATTATCGACTGAACCTACTGTCGTGGGGTGGATGTTCAAGTTTATTTCTTGGCGTGTGTCCTCACCGTTTGGCTGAGGTGTAAGGCGGGGACTGCTGCAGAGGACGTGGCGACGGCCTTGCTGGTCACCGTCACCTGGCTGATGATTTTGAAGGGCTTCACCAGCTGCTGACTGGAGGACAGGACCGCTTCGCCATCCTCAGAGGACACGCCCACCCTGCCACCTTTACCTGTGGAAGGACAACCACACTGGTCAGTCCTCTCATCTCATTTATACACTATACTTCGGGGGAATGATGCGACAATGGATGATCACAGCACTCCATCTTTAAGTTGTGAATGCATGCCCCAAACGGCTTTGTAATACACGTTGACAGAGTGTTGTACCCGTCTGTCTGTCTGTGTCCCTTTTATGCCCATACTGTATATGGATATCTCTGAATCTGTCTGCCTGGCATTTCCTCGCACTGTAAACAAATACTCTGCGCTCAGGAAGAACCATCTTGGTGGACACGGCCCCAAAACTGTGGAGCATGCAGACCAGGTAACACTGGAGAAACTGTGAAAACCATGCTGTTAGAAAGATCGTTCCCAAAGTAACATCACCTCAATTCAGGGGAACCCAGACTTTCCTCCTGGCCTTATTGACCATGGGTTTAATTATTGGAAAGATAGCGGTATAACAACGTTAGAAAATCTTTTTACTGGTCCTATACTCATGATCAAATACAACAAAAATATGACCTACATCGCAGAATTTTTTTCAGATTTTTACAGGTGAGGGATTTCATTCTCAGACGCACAACACTATCAACTAATTCAACTACCTCTCTAATTGAGAGAGTGCTGACAATGGGTTTTACAAGAGGGTTTATAAGTATTCTGTATGGCATGTTAAGATCCAAAACAACTGTTGACACACAAGATGCTAAGAGGAAATGGGAAAGTGATCTTGAGGTTGAAATTTCAGACGAGGTTTGGTGTGAAATATTTGAAAATGCCAAAAAACTTTCTGTGTGTAATAGAGATTGGTCGATTCAGCTAAGAACCATACACCGATTACAGATCTCACCTAGCCTTCGCCATAAAATGAATCCTACTCTATCTCCTCTCTGTCTTAAGTGTAAAACTGAAGAGGGAAATTATATTCACTGTATATGGTCATGTCATAAGATTAAACGATACTGGTTGGGTATCGTGCAGCAGTTGAATGAGATCTTTAATATGAACCTGACCCTATGTGTTTGATTCTTGGGCTGCCTGATGACAAGATTGTTAACAAGTTCCATACACGTCTGTTTAATCTCTTAACTTATGCTGCTAGGAAAAATATTCTGTTGTCTTGGATTAATGAGAAACCACAAACAAAAAAAGATTGGCACAAAATAATCATGCAGTGCATGCCGTTGGAATTCCTAACCTGCCTGCTATGCTCCACCACAGATACCTTCTATAAAATATGGGACCCATATTTGAGATTTGTTGGCCCTCAGTTAGCTACCACCTTGACCATAGGGTTCCTGGACAGAAGCGATGCCACTAACCTTGATGGATAAAGTTATGTATGTTATTGTTATGTATATGCATATCTTTTATTTTCTTACATTTTCTCTGGAGTTGTTAACCCATCTAGACTTTCAAGCACCAAACTGAATGTGTCCATATTTGTATATTATTTTTGTATTTTATGTTTTTGGTATATGTGTATAACTGTGTCCTTTGTTCCACAACATGACTGAGCTGAGCTGTCTGTTTTTGTTTGTTTGTTATGTTTTTCCTGTCTTGTCTTTGTCAGTCATAAAATGTAAAAATCAATCAAAAAAAAATATATAATATTATTGAAAAAAAAAAAAAAATCGTTCTGTACAGTGTACACAGAAAAATCAGGAGTGTTCATTTTAACGCCTCCAAGGGTAAGAATTGATGCTTTTGTGTCATGGAACCCTATGCAGCCACATGAATACCGTCGCCAGTAAGAGCGTGACTAGGTCTGGGCTGCAGCTGGTTAGAACTGGCACAGTTACTAGGCAACCAGAAGAACATTTTTCTGATTAAAATGCCTGTGTGCACTACAAGGAGCTGTGAAGCACAGCATTCTTAGACCGAGTGGACAGTTCATTCTTTTACCCAGACATTTCTTATGAGGGTTTTATAACGTTTATCTTCAACCATTTTTCAAGACAGACAAGTACTAAGCAAACAGCCAAGCTTTCAAAGTATTAAGGTTTTGGATTTTGAAAACCCACATTTAACATGAATCCAATATGTGGTGAGCTTCATCCCTCTCTCAGCTAAGTGGTCCTTGGGCTGAAAAAAACTTGGAAGACCCCTGGCCTAGGCCTCCAGGGACTCTCCAAAATCTGCATCAGCATCAATCTTACCTGCTGTAACGTAGTCAGCGCTGGGTTCTGCTTCCGAGGTGGAGGGCCTGGGTGGCTCCTGGGTCTGCTTCCTCTCCTGGGCCAGCTGGATGGGCACCGCCATCTGGCTCAGGTCTATGGTGTGCTGCCTGGGTTTGGCCTCCCCCTTCTCCTTCACTGTCCGTCAGGGGGACAAAACTCACACTTAAACCACTTAAGACGCTAGCGTCCCTATTCTGGGAATGTCATAATGGGACAACATAAACAATTAAAAAAAAAAGGCCAAAGTTCGGCACAATAACAAAATCTTAACAAGCTTGTACAGTAAATAGGCTATTTTCAGGGGATAGGGAGATTTGTAGGGGGGAAAAGGGAGGGGACCAAGTTTGTTGAAGAATTGTAGTGGGTAGCAAGGGCGTGTGGTAATCAGAAGGTCACCGGTTCATGTCAGTGACACTTAACCCCTAACTGACCACCCTGAGCAATCGCTCATTCGGACCACCTGAGCAGCCAGCAGCTGAGTGAAGCTGAAAATGTATGTCCTAGGATTAATAAAGTCTACCAAAAAAGGACAAGTTATTTGCGTGTGTTTATTAGGTATGGTTGGTGGACTACAGTACAGAGAGCTGGGTTTTTGACCAGAATGTCACGAGTGCGATTCCCCAGGCTGGCAGGGGAAAGTGAAAGAGAAAGTGGTACATTTTAGTTAATGTACCTCTGCCAATAAAACAATAATCATTTACCCCATTCTAATCCCTGTATATTTATTATTATTATTATTATTATAATATGTATATATTGTCCTCTGTTGAATTTCCCTATCTACAGTATAAAGGTGTACGACATCTCTAGTTATCTATCCAAACACATGTAAGGCATCAGTGTTTTGAGGGAAATTCCTTAAGGTTGTCATGTTTTATACTCTATTGCATTCAACAAGGTTAGGCCTTTCCAACACAGAGTATGTGTTTATTCAGTAGACGGATGTATGCAATTTCCATAGGCTTTTTTGCGGAGGTAAGCAAAGAGTATCATTTATCAGTAATCCAACACCCAATAGTCATAAGACGCCGCACTCTGCATTCAACAAAAAGACAAACTCTCAATGTAGGGAAGCTAAAATACATGATTGATGATATTTATTTATTAATGTTTGTCTCCGGCTTTGAATCAGTGCGAGTGCTGCTTGGCTAATGGATAACACAATATTTGGCAATGGAGTTTAGTCGTGCATTTTACTGGAAACACGTTATGTGCCCGCAATGTGCTTTCCAACTGTTTTGCTTGACCAGGA
Source organism: Protomyctophum bolini (assembly GCF_963924005.1). Taxonomy (NCBI): domain Eukaryota; kingdom Metazoa; phylum Chordata; class Actinopteri; order Myctophiformes; family Myctophidae; genus Protomyctophum; species Protomyctophum bolini. Next base: position 12,156,049 of record NC_137874.1, on the reverse strand, counting down.
AAATAGAGAACATATGAAATCAGATTCCAACACCTGATTCAGATTAGAATTTAGAAGACAACAGTTGGACACGTCAAAATGTTTTCTCTGAGCTCTTGCAATTCCGAGCACAAACACATTTGGAGTTTATTTCTTTTAAGCACAATGACCAATTAATTGTTAATAAGAAATTCTCATCATGTTTCCTACATACAACTAGACTAAAAAGGAGCCCATTGGAACGGTTTGCTTTAATGTCGTTTCCTTCATTGCCTACGGGACCTGTTCCATCATATTTCAAATGGGCACTTATCCAGCCTCTCGTTAAAAAGCCTTGTCTGGATATAATTATAGATTTCTCAATTCCCACTTCAGATTTGAGTATTTGAGAGCTTTGCATGTGCAAAGGTTTACCGACTATATGAACATGCATCTTACACATGATTTTAAAGCGAATCCTTACACAAATTGTTAGATTAAAGCGTACTATGGTGTCACACAAAAATAGTGACATTTTTTAAAGATCTTGCAGGAAAATGTGTGTGTGCGCCTATGTCATCATTTTACTAAAATTATATTGGCAAAGTGGCATAAATGTGACCCAAAGCTCCACCAATCTATGAAGCGGACGGGTTGGGTTGGCCTATCAGGAAAGCCTACACTCCGCCAAAATACACAGAGATTCGATGCCTGCTCCGCAGAATCGGTGGGTCCTCTTCAGATCCGGGGACAGACAGATAAAGATATTTGTGGTTTTCCGGTTCTCTGAAATTGTTTTCCTGACCAAATTGCCATTCCCCACTGCACTCCCCCAGTGTATGAGGTCAGACGGCACTCAAGTTACGTCCGGGACAGTCAGACAGACATACACAGATCTTGTGAATTAATATATGCTATTGTGTATGCTATGTTACTCATGTCTAAGTATGCATTCTTTCATTTGCAATTGTGTTTACATTCAAAACACATGTGCATGAAAACTAGGTTTGACTTGACATCCAAATGTAAAACAACACAAGGGTTCACTTGCAAATAGAACCACACTTGTAAAAGAGACTTCAGTCTCAATGTGGTTTTTACTGGTTAAATAAAGGTTAAATAAAATAAAAAACAACTAAATGGTGTTGTTGTGCAGTGATAGTGACCTGTTATCTGCTGCAGTTCCAGCAGGGCTTTGATGGTGGAGGTGGCGGACTGGGATTCCCCACCAGACACATCTTGGTAGATGATAGTGGGGTTAGTTTCCACTGATGAAACCTCCTGCTCGGTCCAATCCTGCTCCCTGGAGGACAACACGTGTACTACAGGCTGAGGGTCTGGCAAAGACAATGGAGGGAAAAAGAGTGGGTTTCAGTTTGAATCATCCAAAAATGTCCTAGGCCTTGCAGGACCAGACTTTGAAAAGCCTCCCAAATGTTGCTTAGTTTTAGTATAATCTAATAATAAACGCTATTTTCTATTCCGCACTTCATACAAAACATGCAGCTCAAACACAAAAACAGAATCAAAGGACATAAAAAAAACAAAAAACTTCTAGATAAAGCACATAATTAAAATCAATTAATTAAAAAAAAACACATGTAAAATGACAACTGAATTGATGTGATTGGTTAGCCAATTTGTTCATCTACATATGATGTAGATTTTCCTTTCATTGTCAATGGCATTTAATGTTTGTGTTGCCACAAATTTACGTCATATGTCAGGCACAGGAATTCTCCTCTCATTGTCAATGGCAAATGTGGTTTTGCCATTGACTTAAACTTTGGTTAAGAATATAGGTTTTGTGTTTAAAGGCTACAACAACAGAGCCCAGCCCGTCTGATCTCTTTAGGTAAGGTGTTACATCATTCGGGAGCATAATTGAAGACAGCTGCATCACTGCATACTACAGTCCCCTTTTGGGTGAGATTATGCTCATGCATATCTAACAAGAGACACTGGCCCAGAACAGACACAAGTGGAAATGCTTTGCTGCTGCCCTACATGATGCCAGCAGGCAGTAAGTAAGCATATCGAACAAGCCTGCATTAAAGGACTTTAATGCTCTGATGGAACAGAAAACAACAGGGATTCTGTGATGAAGGCTGACCCTAACCTATTGAGAGCTTTATAAACAAGTAGAAGGACTTTTAATTTAAGAGACAGGGTTAGTCTGGCTAAGACTGGAGTGTTGTGTTTTGCATTACTTTGCATAGAAATATCAGGGAAGGCAGTCAGCAAATGAAGCCGAATGACATTCCAAGGACAGATGAACAAAAAGCAGAAACCACACACTAAAAATTCTGTGCAAGTATCCTATTTATTGTGAGCTTTCTGTCATTTGGCCTTCTTCAGACATCATGCTGCCAGGGATGATGAGCGGTAGTTTAGTTCACTGTTCTGAATGGCAGTTGAACAAAAAAACAAACAAATTTCGAACCTCTCATAGCAATATGAAATAAGTTTTTTACAGGCTCAGTTTACTCTCTAAATGAAATACTACTACCGGTACTTTGATCTGCAAAAACGTCCCACTTTACACAGCGGCCGGGCTGCTGTCAGCTAAAATGAACAAAAGCGCCCAGTACTCTCAAACCTTACACTTTACAAGTCTCTTTCGATAAGCGCATCTGCTAAATGCTTAAATTGTAATCTTTAAAAATGGTATACCGTGTGCACTGCTGTGGGAGGCCTCCTCAGGGGGTGCGCTGCTCTCCGTCAAGCTACTGGATTCGTCCTTTGCCAGACCTTCTTGTCCCGAGCTCTGGACATGTCCCAGTTCTGAAGAGCGAGCTACCTGTTGGAGCGTCTCCGTCACCAGCTGTCTGGTCTGTTCACTCACCACCGCCGTCTGGAACACCGGTTTGGGTTTGATGAGCACCTGCAGGGCGGGGGGGGGGGTCGTTTTAACATTAACCCTATCGTTCCTATTCTGGGGCGGACATTGAGCAAATGTTGCAGATCTAACAAGCTCACTACACGCTTTAAGAGACCTTTCAGAACATGTGATGTGGCAATAAAGCTGGACCTCAAGTTGAATAGACAATACATTAATTAATTGAAACCTATACTACATTGTACAAATGCACGTGCATCGCAATTAGCCCTGCAGCCCTGACTGTAATTATGACTGAGACAGAATTGATTAGATCAGTTGTTCTCAAAGTGAGGTCCAGCTAAATGATTGACAGTTTGGAAGATAGTCTGAGGGTCCCTGAAATTGAAACGTTTCAAAGACGGAGATTGGATTGGATTAGAGACGGTGGAAGAGAACAAGAAGATATTACCGACCTGTGTCTTGCCTTGCTGTCCGTAAACAATCTTGGTGGGTATGATCTTGGTGGTGGTGGTGGTGGCCTGGGATACGCCGGAGATCATGCCTTTAGGCTGAGTGACTATCATCTTGGTGATGGGCCTGGAGGCTGTGATGATGGCTGGCTTGGCTCCCTGCACGGCCTGGAGGCCCTTGTCTCCCTGCTGCTGCACACAAGAACAACGGTCAGTGGAGCTTATACTCTACGGCGTGCAGCGTCACAAAGTCCACACGCAAACAGGCGAGACAGATGTGTGGTGTCGTGTACAGCGGTGGAAAAAAGTACTCAATTGTCTCACTCAAGTAAAAGTATCTAATGTAGAACTACTTCTCGTAGTACGGAATTCAAAATGTAGTTGAGTAAAAGTACAAAAGTACTCACTATGCAGAATGTCCAATTTCAAGAAGTGTATAAAAAACATTTGAAAATAGCAGATCTACACGGTCACAATGTGTTGCGACGAGACGCATTGCGAGTGTGTAGATCGGATATTTTCAAATGGCCGAAATGTGTATAGGGCTGAAGTGTGTATGTTTTCAAATAAATGTTGTAGAGTAAAAGTACAATATTTGCCTCCGAGGTGTATCGCAGCAGAAGAATTGGAAATACCGGTATTCAAGTAAAGTACAAATACCTCAAAATTGTACTTAAGTACAGTACTTATGTAAATAGTTACATAGTTACTTTCCACCACTGGTTGTATATAATTATTGTGTCTTGATTTTAACTTAATTGAATGTGTTAAATATATCAATAAGATATGATGCTATATAAGATATATGAAGAAAAGACACAGGAATAGAGGGTATGCGCATGCTTAAAGTGAATGGCACATCGAGTGGCAAAGCAACATGCAAAGTGAGTTTAACATTGTTTAACGTTGTTTAATGCAATCAGATAGGACTTTTATGTTTGGATGCATGGGCTGTCAAGGCCAGAAAGTAGTTTTTTGCCACTCGGTAGGCATTCCTGCATAACTTCCGGATTTGATGATGATGATGTCACACGCATACCCTCTATACACACACAAAAACAAGAAAGACTCAGTCATAATTGCCAGCTGCAGCAAGCTCCCGTTCATGAACATTACATCTATTATATACCAGTACTCTAAGGTCGCGCCCCTCAGAGTATGGGTTTTATGCCATTCAGACTATGGGTTTTATGGGTAAGTCTCCCATTGGCTTAGGGGCAGCCTAGAGGCAGCCAATGATGAAAACGTGTCCACTACGGCCGTTAGTAGAGGTAGGTGAACATGTTGTCCCATCGCTTTTCAAGCAGCTGGCAAAAACAACACAAAACATCATGTACACACTTTCAATAATAACAATGAAATAAACCTGACGTATACAATACACCTTGAATGGAAAGTCCTTGAATGGAAACTCAACTCGACTCATAGTTCCACTGACCCCAGCGTTTAACAAGGTCGTAACAACGCTTTTGCCAGGCAACCCTTGGATAGTGGCTCCTTTGCCCGTGGTCTTCTGAACCACTATTACATTGGGCTTGGAGGTCATGGGTATGGTGGTGATCTTTGTGGTCGTACCTGGAACAGAAGGTTATCATTTACTTAACTTTTCACCTTACTGGTGTAGCATTGACTGTGATATCGCGTAATCTCACTGTATCTACCGTACTAGTTTCCTTGCCCTGTAACCTGCTTTTAATCAATGCATTTCTGTACAGCATTTGGTGACTTAATTTCACCAGCGCAACCAATAAAGATCAAATCGCTTCATTCAAGAGCATTTTCTAGGCAGTAAAATTACAAGCCAGGCAGAAATTCGAGTCCCGATCCCGTCGAACTTTGCTGTGTGTCTCCCCCCCCCCCCCCATCTCTCTCCCTGTTTTCTGTCTACCTACTGTGATTCATCAATGAAGGCAAAAAAGCCCAAAAGATATCTTGAACTTAAACGTAACTTTAAATACATTCACCCACCAACAACCAGGGGCGGAACTCTCCAGCTCTTTGGGTTCAGTGACTTGCTCAAAGACACTTCCGACACAAAGGCAGGATTGAACCAGGAACCATCTGGTTCACAAATGGCCATGCTACCTCCTAAGCCATTGACACGTGTGTGTGTGTGTGTGTGTGTGTGTGTTGGGCTCACCAGACACAATGTTACTGGTTATGATCTTGCCCCCCAGTGAGGCCAGAGACTTTGGGACCACAGTGATAATGCTTCCACTGGTAGTCTTGACGTAGGTGGCTCCGCCTGTGGAGCCCGTTATTCTGCTGATGCTAGGGCTCATGGTGGGTCTGGAGTAGGTGGTATGCGTGACTGTAGGAGTAGGAAATAAATACGTGAATAAATAACATTCAATGTCAGAAATGCATCTGAAAATTGTCTGAAATCAGAGGGACTGGGGAAACTAGCCCCAATATGCACCACTGAATTGTTGTATAATTACAAGTGCAGGTGAACATGTCATCAAACTAAACGTTCAGGGGCAACACCGCGTAATAGAAGCCTAAAAATATCATAGATTTATACATTGACGACTTTATAAAATAGAAATCCCCCTAAATGTTAGCAAATAACGCTGGGTTTTAGACAGATGTGGCAAAAAAGGGGAACGCAACGTCGCAACAGTGATGATCTCTCTCGCTCGTACACACACACACACACACGCACGCATGAATGCACACACGCACGCACACACACCTGTGGGCTGGGAGATCAGCTTGGTGGTCATGATGGCTCCGTTGCTGCTGACGACCATGATGGGGGTGGAGCTACTGCTGGACAGGGCCACAGACGAAGGCTTGGGTAAGATCTTACTAGGCTGCATCTGTTGGGTGATTATCTTCACTCCTACACAGACACACAAAACATTCACTTGACAATTTTCACATTCACTGTGGTTTCTCATTTGAACTTACAGCACAAGGGCTTGCCTATCATTTCCCATATGAAATATGAACACAGCGCAATAAGCATAGCAGTGGGCTTGGTTTTCTGGATCCACTGAAAAATCGGCCATTCATTTTTCCCATAGAGATTTACAAAAACATTTATATCATTTATTTTAAGCCGAGAATCAAGCCATCCAGGATCCTGGTGAGTGAACTCGTGACCATATAACCTTTGATTCTGTGAAAAAATTAAAAACACCAAACAAAGGGAATTTATTAAATGTAGTATATCATATAATTTAAAAAATAAATCCTCCACAGAATCAAAGGTTTAATAGTCATGACTCAAAAGGATCCTGGATGGCTTGATGGCTTAGAATAATTTATGTCAATATTTTTGTAAATCTCTATGGGAAAAATGGATTGGAGAGTTTTCAGTTGGGTCCAGAAAACCACACCCACCGGTATGTCTCTTCAAAGCGGTCTTATCCGTCTTACCCGACTCTTGTTTGATCTGGATGGTGGGCTTTGAGCCAGGCGGGGCGCTGGAGGCCTGAGCCTGGCTGATGCTGGTGATGCTCATAGGGGAGCCCTGCTGCAGCTGCTTGGGAGACTGCTGTTTGGGAAACTGGGCCAGGATCTGGGTGGGAGAGCCCACCAGAGTCTTAGGGGAGGGAAGTCTGGCTGTGGCCACCTTCACACCAGCTGAGGGAATACCTGAGGTGGGAAAGGTCATTTTTGAATTTCTGTATTAGTATATTATTTGACATTAAAACAAAAACATAATCAAAATGCCCCTGAAATCACAAGTTGAGAGCAAAATGTTTCCCCAATATTTTTGAAGGAACTTTTTTTTTTAAATATACATTTCACTGTTTCAGGCTCATCCAAGTACACTTTCATAGGCCAACTCCAGATTACCAAAAGAAATTAAACCAAATAAAAGTTTCCACAGACAAACTGCACTAATGATTGCATAAGAGATCACACAAAAGGTTAAAAAAAAATCCCAAGATTAGTGCAACGTCAAGGACACAAACGCCTGCCAGCTTCCATACCCGTGAACATTTCCTATTTCCTTCACTAGAGTTCTTGAGGATAACATTCTAAAACTTTTTTCATTACAGTGCAGAACAAAGCAACGAACGTACAGGATGCGACCGTCGACATGACCACAGAGGGGCTGGAAGAGACCACGCTGGTGACGGCAACCGTTGGGCTGGGGAGTGCCGAGGGGGTGGAGCAGCCTGGAAACACCACCGTCTGTTTCTGGGTGGAGGCGGTCAGCATGGAGCTGGAGACCAGCTTGGCCATGTTGGCTGCAGCAGCGTGGTGGTGGTGGTGGTGGTGGTGAGAGTGGGACTTGGAGAGGATGTTGGGCACAAAGTTGGAACTTGGAGAGGTCGTCACGATGATCACCTGACCGGGGACAACAACACAGACACAAACGTTTTGGGACTTAATGCTTCAGTTTAAGTAAGCCAGTTCATAATGTGTTAGTATTTCTTGCATAAGGAGAAGAGACTGGAGCAGCACGGACATTTAGAGCCTTTTATTTAGGTGCCGAGTATACAAATGACTAACGTTTCGACCTTGCGGTCTTCATCAGAGTCATAGGGTGGTAGCATTTGGGCATGTCTTAAATACAGGCTGGGCTATCAATGAGCCAATGACAAGATACCATGAAACATGTAATAACCAGTTACTACCAGCAGTCTAGACAGTTAAGAGGGTGGCTATGGAAAAAACGCTGTTGAACAGTAAAATAAATAAAGTGAAACAGTGATTTAACCATAAAAAAGCCATCAATATTAAAAAAACTATATTTAGGAACAGTGCACAGTGCACATACATAATTAAGGGCCTTGTGGCCAAATATATAGATTTTTTTTAATACAGAGGTAGATCAAAAACAAGACAATAAAACACTCTCGGGGGAAACATTTTTAGTATTTCTATTTGAATGGCATTGTACCTCCTGTGGATCAATGCAACCACAAATCTCAGTCAAGACATCAACACTGGCCCATATTCACCACAACGCTCGCACGGACAGTCGGACTTTCAAATAAAATAGGTTTTTCTCAATAGCACAATGACAAAGGCAGCTGTCTGTCTGACTCAATTGGTACTTTCTTCTAGGTCATTACTACGACTTCTACCACTTGATGGAATAGTCAATTCATGTATATTCCATGTTTGACATACTGTACATAGGGGCAAGATATAGTTATAGTTAGTTAGAATATAAATAAACTCTAACATTGCAAATATTTTAATTGTAGTGTTTCAAACGTGATATAACACAGGCAAGGTTTGTACTAACATGCTGGTGGAAGTTCATTCCACGGTGTGGGAAATAACCAATTCTGAGCCATACAGTTACAGTATATGGACTGACCTTCTGAGTGGTGGTGTTGGTGGTCTGGATGGTGGGTTTGGTGAAGGTGATCTTGACCGGGGACAGATGCGGTGGCAGGGAGTTGGCGATGCTCTGCATGATGTTGCTCATCTTGGGGCTGCCGCTCACGGGCACAGTGATGCTCTTGGAGATGGCCGGAGCCACCTTGGTGACCTCCTTCAGCACCACGGGGGACGAGCTGGACGAGTTGGTCCTCCTCCGCTTGCGAGGCTTCTCATCCTCGTCCGAACAGCTCACACCTAACGTTGGAAAGGAGAGTGTGAACGTTAAGGAAAAGAGTGCAGGGACTGTGAACCAGATCTGTGCTTCTTACAGTTAGTTAGCCAATTATGTGCAGTTAGGTAGGAATCAACAACGTGAAAAAGCGACACTCCAAAATGAAAGTGGAGTGCTGCTTTTTCCACTTAGTTGGTTTATGAGTTAAGTGATATTTAAAGTTGAGCACCCACTGCCTTAACCAAGGGCAGTATCCAGAGGAAGCTGGATACTGCCTTTCTTTATTTAGTTTCTGTCAGTCTATGTGCTTGTTTATTAGATAAGTTAGTCTCTGGGCTCGCTAGTAACCTCTTTGCGTTTGTTAGTTCGTCTCTGTGCTTGTTAACTTATTCACAGGCCAATTTCTCCTGAGTCTACTGTCAGGATTCCATTCTCCAATGCGTTCTTAACTATTACACAAAAAGTAACGACTGTTACAGTGTTTCATTTCGAGTTTCTCTTAACTGTACCGGTGTCGATGCATAAAGGGACGGATTGTTTTAGAGACTCACTTTTCACATAGACGGTGCTCCCGCTGGGCAGAACCACCACGTTGGATGCGGGACTAGGCGGCCGTGGAGATTTCACTGCGGCTCCCAGAGTGCCGCTGGTGGCTGTAGCGCTGGTGGACGTGCACGTGGTGCTTGTGTAGGAGTAACACACCACCACTACATGGAAGATAATAACATCATGCCCTTAGGTTAGCTGGTGCACAAATTATGGTGCATAAAATATAAAGGAAAAAACACAGAAAAATAAAAAAGGGTGAAGCAAAAAGAACTCGCCTCAATACAAAAAGTTAAAAAGAAGCACATTATAAATAATATACATATGAACCGAAATACACAAGAAAGAATATAAATAACATCGGTGTAATGCAGGGAGTGATGAGGGAAGCTGTGTGTGGAGGTGAGTTAAAATTAAGGGTCTAACCCTGTGTTCAAGAAATTAAGGTGAAGAGTGAATTTGTGCACATCTCTGTAAGGAAAAGGTCTGTAATGGTTCATCAAACAGGTCTGATTCTGTTGAGATTCACTCGTAATTTGTTTAACTATACCAAAGTAGGGAGTGGGAAGCTACTATTATGGATGAACTTACAATAAACAGTGTGGATGGCAACCTGTAAGTCGGAATGGACTTATGAGTAAAAGTAAATTAATTACAAAGAATATTTTCCTACCTTCTTTGTTTCCCGTTTCAGCAGGTAGAAGGAGGGAAGCATTTTGATTGGCGGCGGCGTTGGCTACTGCGTTGGCAGTCACTGTAAATGCTGTCTGAGGGACCAGTCTTGGCATTAAGGGGACAAGTCGTCGCCCTTCAATGGACCATTCTGAAGCACTGTTAGGACCGGACATGCTGCAAAAGACGGTGTTCAGCATTTTATCCTGGATCAAGAATTTCGTTGTTTCAACAGATAGTCAATAGTGTCCAGATGACACTATCTAGTCTCATAGATCTATCGATCTATGAGACTAGATAGTGTCATCTGAAATATTGACATATTTCCCAGCCCTAGTAGTTATTGTATATACTGTACTTACTGATATGCAATTGTTGTGAGGCGCTCATCATTTACTGCCCTGCGAACTTCTGCGCGATGACGCTCTGTTGAGATACTAGTGGGCAGGGAGGCAAAGCACATTTTAAACCCAACACATTGGACATGGATGTTTCGTGGCTACAAATGGCAGCAAAGTATTCCTTTCTTAGTAATAAAATGTATCAGAGTAACCAAATTTATGTTGAGAACAAGGGAGTCAATTTAATTAGTTACATAATGGCAATACTGTTGCACAAAATGTGTACAATTTTACTAAAATATTGTAATGATTTTACACTACTTTGCAGCATAATACATACTGAAACACAGGTCTAAAGAATTACCCAAGAATTTTGGTGAGTTCTCCTAGGAGATCCTTCTTGTCCTTTGATAGATCTCCTTGGGCTCTCAAAGCACTAATAACCCCTGCATAAGCCTCCAGTTCTGGTAAATACATGGACACATAATTTACATAACAAAAATATATATTTCTTCAATGTTTCTAGTACAGCCCATAGAGTTTAGTATCAAGTCATCAAAATACAAATGTCGGTTTTCGTACAAAAAAATGATATCTCTATAGATTCAGTGATGATTATGAACAGAAAATGGTTAGTATCGGGTACTTATTTACACAATGGAATTATGGCAAGCGGTCCCTCTTTATATGGGGGCAGCGTTGACATACAGCCACACTGGCCAAAGTGGTGTTTACATTTATGTCTTTGTCTATGATACAGCCCAGCAAATTATTACATAGGTTGTAAAACTATGAGAACAAGCACATACATTTCTTACTGTGATTTAATGAAATAAAATATATGAATATGACCAAACACTGCTTCAACCTGTCAAAATCCAAAATAAACTGCCTGACACGAAACATTCTTCTCATCATCTTTAATTGTGGGCTTTGTTAGTTCCAGAAACTGTGGCAGCACTTTTGTTGTGGTCTTAGTCTTACCCAGTTTACGGAGAATTCGTTTGCACTCATCTCTGCCGAGGTCCAGTATGGTGGGCCAGACCACAGGCATGGTCCCAGTCAGTACTGGTTTCTCCAGCTGAATCATGGGCTTCATGAAAATACGATGAAAACACAGCATTACTATAATTAGTCAAGTCAAGTACATTTGTTATATATACTAGTGGCGTTTTTGTAAAAAATAATAATCTGAGAATCTTAATTTCCCTCAATGTCTAACATACAAATCTACATTTTGCTGATACAGTATACAGAAATAATACACACATCAGGGCAGAAGACCATTTAATGGTCGAAACATTTTCACGAGCTGCACACAGACACCATTCTGTCCGGGCTGAGGGACCCGGAATGACAGCTGGACTTCATTTATCAAAACTTCCTCTGATCATCAAATGTTTGGGGCACAAGCACCTATCGCAACGCGCCTGGCAATTGTGTGCACCAAACATGTCCCTATTTAAGTGCCCACCTATCCTTCTATTGACCTTATGCACAGCACTGCCATCTTGACAGCAAGGTGCCAACTAGGTGCAACTTCCCATTTACAGCTCATTCATACAAACAGAGAAGTCCTATCTAATTGTATTAAACAACGTCAAACTCACCAACATTGTAGCTGTACGAAAAGCTTTAATTATCCTCTTTCTATCTGCAAAGTGTTTGTTTCATAAAACTCCACTGTAGACTTGTTATGAGCTCCTTTCTGTCAAGAAATTCCTTGCAGGTGATTTTTTTGGAAGTGCTGGAGTTTGGAAGTGCTCGTTGACTATCTCAACAGGCCATGCGTACCACCCGTTTTGCACATAATAATGCAGGAGGCAACAGGAGGTTGCTTTACTAATAACGAGTGCTTCCAAACTCTGACACTTAAAAAAATAATCATCTGCAAGGAATTTCTTGACAGGAAGTAGCTCATAACGTGTCTACGGTGGATTTTTATGAAACAAACACTTTGCAGATAGTAAGACGATAATTAAAGCTTTCCGTACAGCTGATGTTGGTGAGTTTGATGTTGTTTAATACCATCAGATAGGATTTTTCTGTTTGGATGAATGGGCTGTTGCACCTAGTTGGCAGTGGCACCTTGTTGGCAAGATGGCAGCGGTGTGCATAAGGTCAATGCAGTGGTTCCCAAAGTGGGGTCCAGGGTAGCTCTGGTCAATGCAACGGTGCAAAGCGCATCAGGCTATGACTGTACAGTATGGACCAGAGATAGGTCCAGGGATCCTCAGGAAGTCAGGGTTCCTTTATCTCTGGTCCATACTATAGCTCTTAAATGCATTAGAGCTATGGACCAGAGCTTGGGTTTCCTGAGAGGGTTCCAAATAGACACTTGCACTTGTAGGTCTGTAGTGCAACTACGAGAGTGATATTATAGGCAATAGGCTAATGGTTGTCACTGTTATTGAAATTCTAAACGTTTGAGAATGAGAACCGCTGCTTTTAAATGCTTTTCATTTATCCCATGATTCATTGCGCACCTCCGGAGGAAGAAGAGGAAAAAAACAAGACCATCCCCAACCTAATAATACATTCCGTTCTTATTCTGCCATGGTTAATGCAATCTCATCGACACCATCTCTCTTCAAAGGAAACAACTTTGATCAAAGCTCACACATTTTTTGTTTAAAAGAAAATCTTCTCAGTAGTATATCGTCCATTTAGCCTGCAGCTAGCCTCTTACTGTAGCTGGATGTGATAATTCAATGTCTTACCATCCGTTCACAGGCCAAATAAAACACGTCTCGATGTCAGTTCCGTGGTCTAATATGGACGACCGCGTGACATTTATCACATCCTCCAAATGATCATCCGTATTCAGTGGTGTAGAAACGGTACATTTAATTCCTCGGCTGCAACATTGGTGTTGTTTTTATGCTCAATCTGTCTTCTCTCTTCTTCTGTTTGCTTCCTCTGTCTTCTTCTGCTGCTTTTGCGGCGGATTTGACGCCTGTCGGTGTATGGCTGCCTCCCACTGTTGGTGTTAGGTACTGCCCGCTGTTCAGGCCTGTACCAAAGAGAGAAAATGTCCATCTCAGCTTCAACTTTCAGTCTGTCCACTCAACTGCAGTGCAGCTCATCATTGGTGTTCCTCAGTCAGGTCTGACTGGGTCTGAGCAGACTGCAGGATAGGATACCCCAACTTCCAGCCCTTCTGGGCACTGGATGCCAGAGGTCAGGAGATGGCCGGGAACACCACGATGGAGAGAGACGCAGAAGAAGACATAATATGATATAAGTCTTATATCATGAGTGTCTTCACAAAATGCCTTCAGAACCACTATATATAATTATACACACCCACATGAGCCTGACCGTCACCTTCCCACTGTCCTGCAGAACTAGCCTATCGTAGATGTACATCATACATACATACATCTACGAGAGTCTAAATGTTAGGCTAAAGTACAACCAGTCTTGTACTGAGCAGCTCCACTGGAGCAGTTGGGGGTAAGTGCCTTGTTCTAGTCTAGGACTAGGCCATACAGTACATGGTCACCTTCACTTAATGTGGCCCGTAGGTTAATATCCAAACACTGTATTGTTGATTTCAGCTGTTACAATTCCAAACATCATATGCAAACATACCCCGCTTTAATTACTTAAAAGTATATATTAGTAACTTAATGACTAGTATTAAAAATGCATTGTCTTTTTTACCTCCAATGTATTTGTACAGTTCAGAAAGTTAACATATTATAATGAAATGCATTTTAAATCAAATAAACATTTGTAAAAATAAAAATAAAATAAAAGATTTTTTTTAAAGATTCCAATAAAAAATAGCAGATCCACTACAGATCCATCTACACTGCGACGCGTTTTCAGATTGTAAATCGGCTATTTTTACTACTGTGTGGCATACAGTACAGTAGAATGATAAAGTAGTAAAATTATGGAAAAGGTTAAAATACAGTTAAAATAAGAGGTTTCTGCACGACAGTAATATGCAATGTGGCCCTCTGGAGTGAGTGTGGAAATATAGTGGCCCTCGCCATCGTGAAAGTCGCCATCCCCTGCTCTAGGCCAAGGGCACTTTAGCAGTGTTGGCGTCAGTGTAAGGATCATGGCATGATGACATGGAATGTGTTGGGGTCTAGAATCCTGTTTAGGCATAACATGGAGCACACGAGCACGAGCATGCTCGACACGAGCAGTCGAGCATGCGCGCACACACGCACGCACACACACACACACACACACACACACACACACACACACACACACACACACACACACACACACACACACACACACACACACACACACACACACACACACACACACACACACACACACACACACACACACACACACACACACACACACACACACACACACACACAGCTGACATGATGAAATGGCACTCCAAAAATGTTCAAAGTTACTTTAATAACATTTGAACACCATATTCATTCATTTAGTTTTGGGGTTTGGCCCATCACCAACATGAAATCTATGAAAATAAAATGAAAATGGCGCAATTGTTCCCTTCATTTAAAATCTATTCATGTTAAAAATAGCCAGTGAACACATTGGAGCTCAATGCAATATAAAATATCTAGGCAAAAAATAAACCTGATTAATATTTCTGAGCTACCTTGACCTCTGCTTTAACTCTTTAATTAGTCTCTGTTAAAACATTACATGATTTTATGTATAAAGTAGGGAAAAACTGCAATGCCAAGGAAGTGTGCGGCTTTCTCTTAGTTTAAGAGATAGTGTACATTTTACATTTTTCCTATACATACAGTATATAGTCCATAATAATACTGTGTTTATACATTTCTTTCAGTGCTTTTTGATAAGTTTGAATTCATAAAAAAAAAATGCTATAAACCAAGGCAGATTTTCAGATGTTGCCTCGCAGACATTTCGTCTTCTGTCAGGCTAATCTATAAGGCAGACATTGATTTCAGTCCAGTCATGAAAATGAAGTTCTGTGCTCTCACCCAAGAAGCTTACTGAGGCGTAAGCTTGATTTTTTCTTTTACAGCTTGTACCTAGTACTGCAAAGAATGATGTATTACTTACAAGTTTGTTATTTAGTGAAAAGTTCTAAGTGCCTTTCATATAGAATGGCAAAATAGCAATGTCACTAGGAGACTGTCACACGAATCAGTGAAAAGTGGGAAAAGAAATACACTAATAATCTCACCGCTTGCACCAAACTCTTTGAAGTATAATACAACTTTGTTTATCCAAACCTGCGAAGGGAGGCCACTTGGAAAAAAAGGTTCATATACAGTAGCATAGTGTTTATCATGTGACCTAGCAGTCCACTGGTTCTCAATGTGGGTTACTGGGACTTTAGGGTTAGGGTTAGGGGAATTAAAAAGGTCAAGAATCACTGATTTATTCTTTTGCATAGCCTCACTCTTAAGTTGATATACCCCCAACTCTGCAGTTGGGGGTATTTCAGGAGGTGGACTGCATCAAATCAACATTTGTGGTGCTAGTGAGAAGAAAGTCTGCAGCAATGTGCTGTGGCCAAAATATTGAGAACACCGTTGGTTACATTACCAACACAATTTAAATTTATATTAAAACCACTTAAACCCTACTATATCCTCCAGGGGTCTATACTGGGTCCCCTCCTTTTCCCGCCTCTACAACAAATCTCTTAATCGAAAATAGGCAATCTGCAATCGTTGTGGGCTTGTAGATCTACTGTCTTCTTCTTCAAATGGGATGCTGGGGTTCATGTGGTTAACTGCATATTAAAAAGGACATCCAAAATGTGTATGCACAGTTTGCACATGCATTTTGTGTGGTTTCTACAGTGTGTTTAACTTTTACAGCCTTATAGTGTAATAAGCTATTAGTTGCGTGTGACAATAAGAAAATACCATCAATTACACAATTTGATATTCTTTCTCTTCCTTTTTCTGCAAAGACCAGCCCGGTCGGTCATATAAACATGTTCTATTGCAACTATAGACCAACAGTATTAATACCAAAATCCCATTAGGTAAATCAATGCAGACTCTTGCAAACGTAATCATCACCTTCCTTCTACCATTCACCCTGATTGTACCACACAGGTCCTTTGAGGTGATGGGTAAGAGAGACATAGTCCATCACCTTCTAGGTGATGGACTTTTCTTTTCCTTCCATCTTTTTCTTTTCTTTCCCAGAAGAATATTACATATTAACAATGTGGATATTTCAGTGCGTGAAAATTATCTCATTTCGCAGAGGCATGGTATTTTGCCTATCCAATTTCCTGGCCTGCAAACAGGTTGCCTGTGTGCAGTGTCTTGGGTATCGCTTCCTCGTGTTACTCGTCAGTGGTACATGATTGAGTGCAAAAGTAATTCCATGATGTGTTCAGATTGAATGCGCATTAGCATATGTCACCCTATGTTTTTAAGTGTATTAAATCTCGTAAATGCAGAATCAAAGTAAAAAGGGAAAATAAACATACAGTATGACATTGAGCTTAAATGCCACTTTAAGCTGCCACTATTATTCGACAGCAGTATAACAGCATAGGTGGGTGAAGAGGGGAGGGCTGGAGCAGCTCTGCATCCACATTCCTCTGACACTTGGCTTGATGGAACACGTCAGCACTGGATCGTATCTGAAGAGAACCAGAAAGGAGTCATTTTAAAGTGATGGATCTCCTATAGGGGTGCAACAGTTAATTTAACTAATTGATTTAAGCAATTATTTAAAAAAATATATCGATAACCTATGTATTACTCACAAAACCTGTCTGTCTGTCTGTCATGGTCATAACTCAGGCAAGCATCTAACTGAACATACTCAACCTGACATGTGTGCATGTCCCATAATATGACCCGACACCGGGGGTGTGCAGTGCCAATTTGATCGGCCCAACGGTTTCCAAGAACAAAAAAACAAAAAAACCACATATCTGTCTGTCCACGGGTCTGTGGAGGACGCGCAGAACGCAACTGATTGGCCAACCCGACCCGTCGGTTTCGCGGATTGACCAAGTTTCTGCTCACGAGTACACCAGGTAAAGGTGTATTGCACAAATAGGCAGGTGCCTGAGTAGCCCGAAGGGCACTGGTCTAGTTAATCATCATCACAAGTAACTGAATGACACATACCATTGCCCTCATCGGAGTCAGTGGCAGTTTCACCCCTTGTTTGCCGCAGTTGATTGTACTTAGTCTCCACATCCTGAAAGAAAATCATTTGAAGTTTGAGCAGAAGGGTACATACAGTAGAATGAACAGGCACAGCATTTAGAGTGAAGTTTGAGCAGAAGGGTACATACAGTAGAATGAACAGGCACAGCATTTAGAGTGAAGTTTGAGCAGAAGGGTACATACAGTAGAATGAACAGGCACAGCATTTAGAGTGAAGTTTGAGCAGAAGGGTACATACAGTAGAATGAACAGGCACAGCATTTAGAGTGAAGTTTGAGCAGAAGGGTACATACAGTAGAATGAACAGGCACAGCATTTAGAGTGAAGTTTGAGCAGAAGGGTACATACAGTAGAATGAACAGGCACAGCATTTAGAGTGAAGGACAAAATACAGTGTTGGCATCTTGGATAATAACATGGATAATAGGTAAATATATCAGTTGGTGGCAAAAAGGTCTCAGTCATAGGTGAAGATAAAAGATTGTAATGAAACTATAATTAGATTAAAAGTTGAAATTAAACAATAATTAGATTCTGACTTTGAGGTTCCTTAGCAGTGACAGGCTATATTGACTTCATTTACATTTCATGTGATCAACCCATTTTGGGCGGGAACCCCTTTTGGTGTTAGCATTATGTTATGATTTAGCTATTGAAAAATAGCAGATCTACAAGCTCATAGCTACGAGCTTGTAGGTCTGCTATTTTTGAAAAATCGTAAAAATGTGGCGCAAATCTTTGAATATACATTCTTTCAAAGTGAATGTTTTTAACTCGGGCCTAAATGGGTTAATGAACCCTGGCGTACCTATTCTGGGGCAAAGAGATTTGGTGTAGAGGGAAAAAAGGTAGCGTACCAAGTACAGAGTCCTGGGAGACTCTGGTCAACAAAGTAGATTTAAGCGGTCAAGGTGGAAACAAATGAACGAACGAAGAATGAGGCATAAGACAAGCTTTTATAGTCTGCTACCTTCAAATGTTGCAGGTTGGCCTGCAGGAGGCGCAGGTGGGTCATGATCTGCCGGTTGAGGTCGGGTCCGCTGCCCTCAGCAGTCTGTGAGGCGGAGGAGAGCAGCTTCTTCAGGTCGATGTCAGAGTCCCCCTCTGAGTCCCACTGGGCCCCTCCAACGCCATCGTCATCAGTGTTGCTCTCTTCACACCCACCAGGGTAATCCAGCACCACGTAGTTACCTACATGTTATAGATACATCTTTATTGATCGCCGTGCGGGAATTCAGGAGTAGGGTCGGGATCCGAAACCGAAGGAACCGGAAACCAACATTGAGGAACCGATTCCGGTTCCTCAATGTCCTTGACATGAAAACGTTTAGGAACCACTGATATAGAAAGAAAAGAAAAATCCATAAAACTGTTAGTATTTAGAAGACATTTGTAGAATCGGTCTCAGGTCTTAATGGGTTAAGTCAATTGTTATATTGTCAAACATCAATTTCAAACATATCAGTCTACAGTCTACATTTCCCAAATGGAAATGCATGTATTCAGACTGACCGGTGATACAAATGAATGACCACCAGTGGGCAGATATCAAAAACAGATAGGATTCCCCCCAGCATATAGTAACCCTGATGATGTTGATTATGTTCAAGCCTCTCACCACAGCTTTCAGTTGCTACAGAGATTCCTGTGTTGCCGGTTGGGAATTCTGGTGCCTCTGTCTCTTTAGACACGTGTCTTGTCTCGAACGCTTCACTGTCGGGTGACACAGAACATGTCCCCTTCGCCGTGGTGCTGTTCTCGTGATTCCCCAACGAGGCGGTCCTCAGCAGGCATCCAGTGGTCCTGCTAGTGGTCTCCTCCTGACCCGCATCCTCTCTGCTCTTCATGTGGTCGAGTAGTACCTGCTTCAGAATCGCCACTGCGAGACACGACAGTCATGCGTCATTAATATACATTCTAGACCAGCGGTTTTCTGGAGAATATACAATATTCTAAAGAGATGTAATCTACATCCGTAGCACAGTGACGTTACCGTTGAGGTTGCTTTGGAAAATACTAGCTTGTAAAAGAAGCTAGTATGGAACATTTACATGCTATTTTGGCTAACAATGTGATTTTTTTTAAAAC
Source organism: Protomyctophum bolini (assembly GCF_963924005.1). Classification (NCBI taxonomy): domain Eukaryota; kingdom Metazoa; phylum Chordata; class Actinopteri; order Myctophiformes; family Myctophidae; genus Protomyctophum; species Protomyctophum bolini. The sequence continues at coordinate 12,136,502 of NC_137874.1, read as the reverse complement.
ATTGAACATTGTTCAACGAGGTTTGCCTAATGACATGCCCAAAATAATGGATAATGTGGTTTAATCACAGTAAGCATAATGCGATTTTACCAACATAAAAACTTATTTTCTCACCAGGCCGAAGGCGTGGCAGAGACTATTGTCTTTTCGCCCCTGTCTGTCCGTCCACCTGCCTGTCTGTCCGTATGTGAACAGCTAATCTCTGGCACTGATCGAAGTGAAACTGTGCACACACACACTCCCTGGAGGCCAGATCAGCACCACGTTTTCACATTGTCCTGTTATCGCACCACCAGGAAGCTGATTTTTGGACATGATCACGCATATCGGTAGACATGATCTCTAATAGTCATGTGATCAAGATGGATCTGTCCGATTTGTCAACACAATTATTCCCAGTAGTAGGAAGTAACTTAATTGAAATCCGTTGCTCTCCCCAGGTTGGCAGAGAGAGGATTACATTAGATATTTGAAAAGATAGGTTACACAATCGTGGGATTAAAAAATAAAAATAAGTAGGAATTTACATGTCCTCAGGGCCTCTTCTGCTCTGGTGGCGGGCATGTCAAAGGCATCGGGCTCTTGGTCGTTGGCAGCTATGTCCTCCTGTGGCATTTCCTGAAGGAAGCTCAGGCCGTCAGGAAGCTCGCCATCAAGGAAGGCCTGGAGTTCTTCTTCATCCACCTCCTCTTCCCCCGCCTCCTCTTCTCTCTCTGCCAGGGCCAACTCCTCTTCCTCCTCGTCTCCCTCGAAGGGGTTGCTGTTCGTCGGTGGAGCTTGCAGGACTGGGGAAGGAGGGCTATCTGTGGGGATACCTAGAAAATGGTGTAACCCTTTAATACATTTCATATCGATTTCATTAGAAATGTTAGTCTTAAAACAATGTACAGATACTACAGATCAATTCATTGTTTTACTTTCAAGACAAGAAAACGAATTGCACAACAATTATTATTTCCTATACTGGACTATGGTGAGAGAGGCCCTTCATGGTGAATTTACCAGAACACCTCTGAAACACACCTTCATTCCTTAAATGTTGTCTTTAATAATATGTGTAATTGTAGGTGGTGTCCTTACAATACGCTTAAGCTAGAAGACATTGGTTACTTTTTGTGTTTTTATTTTAATTATCCCACATACTTAAAATAGTTTTTGAACCGATTCTCATCTGCTTATTCTCTAAGACATACTCAACATCTTTATTTTATTGTGCTCCAGAGAGAGAGGTAGACGTGCTTTTAAGTTCAAAGCACCAGCAGACTGGAACGTCCTGCCCTTGTCTCTTAGATCAATTACTTCCTTTGATGCTTTCAATAATGCATTACTAGTTCATCTTATAGCTGTTCTCGTTTCTGATTGCTCTCTTGTGTTGTCTTGAGACTATCCTATTGGCATCATACTTGTTTATTTGCTGGTTTATATTTTGTTTTGTTGTTCAATGAAAATCTGGGGTTACGAGTATACTGATGTAGTGGGTTAAGATGGGGAAGAGCCTTGGTGCATAATTGTTTGTTTTGTTGCTGTATTGTTTTGTTGTATGTTGTACGCTGAGGACCCCCTTGAAAACTAGTTGCTGCAACTCAAGGGAGTATCCTTTAGTGACATTTCTAAATAAAGTACTTCATCGTACAACAAGCTGCAAAAATAGCTGCTATTTTTATTTTATTTTTTATATTAATGACATGCCCAAAGTAGGTACAGTAGGTTCAAAGTGGTTAAATCTAGGAGAAAACGTCGTTCCCAGATTTAGAATTTGCAATAGTGCGTATTTTTTGGCAAATTAACAAATTAGAAAAGGTATTGTAAATTAAAATAAGGGTTTTGGTATTTGCACAACTCTCAGCAACCAAGTGAACTTTTACTTGAATTATAATATATGTTGGAAGTAACAGAGTGTCTGGTATTTTCAGTGAGACTGATGCCGAATTTAACTGTAACTTTCAGCAATGGCATGCTTGGCCACATTGTCTGAGCTCTGCCTGAAGGGAGGCCCACTGTCTCAACTTTCAAAACACTAATGTACGGTAGGCTATAAAACCTGCTGCACGCACGCACAGTACACTTCAGATTTTTTCAATCATACAGTATCTCCATATATGGGTCTTCACTAATGCTCACTATAGGGACGGTACCATGTCTGTCTACACGCTCTGTGCCTCAGGGATGAGCTGTGACGATGACATCATCAGCAGGGATTTCAAGTTCATGGAAACTAAGGCCTGTATTTTTTTTTTAATTTTAAGGTTGTATTCATATACAGAAGAAAGTAAGAGTGACTCAATCTGTTGGTGGCACAGAGAACATCCATGCTAGCCACTGGGTAGCAGTGGAAAAAACTAATGGTCTACATTAGTACTATCCTTCCAGTCCAAAAGAAACGCATGCATCTTCTTCATCATGACATACTGTATTTCAGAGTGAAACAACATACTGTACATGTAACATTAGGAGGCATTTGATTTGAACTAACTAAGGTAATTACAGCTGAAGATTGATTTATGGTTGGATGTCATATTATTGGTTCAAATTGGTTTGTTCAGATCTACATCAGCACGGCCCGGGGCCGGCCTAGCGGTCCAGGCACCTCCTAGCGTGTTGCGGGTTCGAGTCCCGATCCCGACGACAGCATGTTTTACATCAAAAATAAAATACGATTTGATTTTGATATAAGAACACAAAGAAATAAAATGTCTTTGTTACTATTTGTAGTTTTATGTTGTATATTTTATGCGTATGTGTACAAATTGACCGGGCTGTGATCTAAAAGGTTTAACCACTCTATAATAAAACAATAATGAATAGATGAATGTTGACTTGAGACGAATAGTGAAAAAGTGCAGATCTACAAGCTCACATGCAATGCAACACATTGTGAGCTCGTAGATCACTGCAGCTCCGACCGTGAGCTGCAGGGTCATACACTTAATCGCTTATTCTGATCACTCAAGAAAACAAAACGGGGAAAAAAATGTCTTTCATAATGACCAAATACGCTGCACAGTGTTTTGTCCCAAAGGGGCTTCTGTAAGGAAGGCAAACGAGCCTATGACCTATAGCGTGCATGCTCTGAGCTACGGTGCGTTCTGGGTGGAGTTTATCCCATTCAGGATTTTGGTGTTTTAAGGATTATGTTATACAAATCTTTGAATATATATTCTGTCCCATTTGAGCGCTTTGAACTCAAATCTTTGCTTCTGCGTGGTCGCTGGAACAACATATTTTCAGATGGACATGAAAAAGTTTGAGCACCACTGGCGGAGAAACATAGGTTTTTCAGAAAACTGTTGATGATTTAGAAGACATTTTTAGAATCTAGTCTCCGGTCTAAAGGGGGAAATTATTATTTATTTCGCTTCTACCACTGGTTGTTGGATATAATAACATCAGATTACTGTAGGAAACGCGCTGGTGCGGAATTCTCCTTCAATCTCAACGTTAGTTGTAGCTACTGCACCTGGAGGCTGCAAACACCCAGTTGATGTGCAGTCAGAATCCTTGCTTGGCTTGGGCTCCTCAGTATTGATGATCTCAATAGCATCCCGCTCAGCTCTGAACACACACACACACACACACACACACACACACACACACACACACACACACACACACACACACACACACACACACACACACACACACAACTGTTAAAAGATACAGTGGAAAAGGTGACAAATAATAGGATTCTTCCACTGGTGAACTCACTCAGTCTGACTTAGAGGTATGATGTTGTTGTGTGGTTTGGTTTTCATGGTTTCAGCACACTGCGTGATCAAACACTGCCACCTGAGGGAACATGGTTCACACAACACAATGAGAACGTCAACAAACCTGTGTCATTTTATTTATATATATATGCCATTTTGACAGTTTTCTGAAAAAACTATGTTTCTATGTCAGTGGTTCTTTGATTTTTCAAAAATAGCAGACCTACAAGCTCGTAGCGTGCCACTCGGTGGCGCTATGAGCTTGTAGATCTGCTAATTTTCAATAGCTAAAGCATAGCATAATGCTAACATCAAAAGGGGTTCCCGCCCAAAATGGGATATATTAGGGATGCACCGAAAGGGAAATTCTTGGTCAATACCGAATATAGGAAACAGTTGGCCCGAAAACCGAATACCGAATATCCAAATATGTTTAATATTATATTTATTTTTGCCTACCTATTGCTGTCATTGCCGTACCTTAAAGCTACCTGATTTATGTAATAGCGTACTGCAGGCGCAGCCATGCTGATTCACGTAATCGCGTAGGACAAAATGAAACCAGCCGGACCAACGTTAATCATGGCTTAAGGTAGGACCCGCATTTTAGCCCTGAAACATGACTGTCATGATGATTATCATGACAGTCATGCTCACGACTCTTGCAGCGCGCTGATAGCTACACACTAGTAGTGTGCGACTGTGCGTGTGTGCATGCGTGCAGAGTGTGACTGTGCAGTGCCAGTGTAGCCTAATGGGGCTTTGCTAGGCAGACAAAGTAACACAGTAACAGAGTTACAGAATCAAACCACTTGGCAACCCAACTACAATACACAAGCTATCTCTCTGGTTGTTGTTCAATCATGACTGTGTGCTACACAGTGACAGATTTGTTATGCTCTGGACGTTCCTGAGCCGCGCGCACGGGCGCATGTTAGGGGGAACACTTACATGCGTTAATTGCGTTAAATATTATTATATTATTATATTATATATATAGAGCGTCATACGCTTTTCACATTTAGAACAATGGTTTAGAACAGTGGTGCCCTTTCCTTCCTGATGCAGAAAGGGTTGTGAACCAGTGGCTCAGTGAGAGCGTTGGGAAGTGATGGCAGACAGACTTACGTCCTCTGGTCCGATATGGTCTGTGCCATCAGCTCGTAGATCTGGGCTCCGTTGTCCGACATGGACAACACAAAGAAGGACTTGTTGTCTGAGGGTGACAAGATACACACCACTCCTCGCCGTCATTAAACAACAAAATATAGACTTCATGTGCAAATCCCCATTAAAAGTACTACACATATCCATAATATCTACACGACAAACAAATTCTACAGCATGTCAGATACTGATTTAAAGATCTAATTATTAGACCCATGAAATGTAATAATATATCAGATTCTAATACATTACATTTCATGGCCTGCCGTGGTGATTTGACGATGATACCCAGAGACAGATTCGACAGCCTAAGTACAATACTTTCAGACTAATTTTGCAGCTCGGTGCACAAAGACAACGTGCGTGAGATAAGAACATTACAGTAGATGTGCTTACCAGTGGCCACAGAGCGCACCAGCACAGTGTTGAGGTAAGAACATTACAGTAGATGTGCTTACCAGTGGCCACAGAGCGCACCAGCACAGTGTTGAGTTTGATGATGGGACTGAAGATGTGTTTGGTGTCAGAGTTCCCGGCCAGGTTCTTGCTGTGGCACTTCAACACCAGACGCTCGTCCTGTTTCTGGAGAAGGACAAGGATGTCTTCCAGCAGCAGGGTGTACAACTCTAGAGGGACACCCACAGGGACACAGGGTTTAACCCATTCTGACCTGAGATCAGATTCTAAAAATGTCTTCTACATCCTGACAGTTTTCCATTCTGACCTGAGATCAGATTCTAAAAAAGTTCTTCTATGTCAGTCGCTCTTCGATTTTTCAAAAATAGCAGACCTACAAGCTCGTAGCGCGCCACTCGGTGGCGCGCTACCCTCAATCAGTCCCACTAGGGAAAAACCAGGGGCACACAATCCTTTGGAACTACTCCAGAACTACTCTGCCAGGACTGGGAGGTACACATCTGGCATATATATATATATATATATATATATATATATATATATATATATATATATATATATATATATATAGTGAAAATATTCGCAATGCTACACATTGTGAGTTTGTATATGATTGCAAGACACCGTTATGTGACCAAGTATAAAATAATGCTTAAGTGGTTAATCCATTAATTGATAATAATAATAAAAACACAATAACAACAAAATAATCATAAAAAGAAAATAATCGACAAGTCCAAAACCACTGCTGGGGGTGAACTTGTATTTGAATTGATTTTAACATCAACTCTAAAACCCAGGAGGATATCAGACAGTAGACAATAATTGCTCAGATCGACAGACAGCAGCAGTTTATATAGATTCAGAGTGTAGTCATTATGCTGTATTTACTGTGCCATTGTCCTGCGTAGCTATATTTTATCACAGGAAGGGTTTCAGACAAAGTGTTCCATCTGAAGAATGAAATGCATACAACGGACATTTCCATTCACAGAAGAGCTGCACTTTCATGTCAGACATGTAAGATACTGTAGAGGAAGTCCTCGATCCATGGGGGCCAACGTGATGTGTTTGTTCCATATGATTACGGTTTCCATAGCAATGTAAAGTGTCATCAGGTTCCCCAGCAAAGTAGCTGGCTGTGGCTGTCAGCACGGTTTCCCCCATCTCCTTGTTCTTCTCTTTAACTGTGTGTGTGTGTGTGTGTGTGTGTGTGTGTGTGTGTGTGTGTGTGTGTGTGTGTGTGTGTGTGTGTGTGTGTGTGTGAGAGAGCGGGCGTGCGTGCGTGTGCATGCGCGCGCGCGTGTGTGCGTGCGTGTGTGTGTGTGTGCGTGCGTGCGTTGGCATACCAATAGTCTTGTCTTTATTGACCTTCCAGGAGAGAGGTCCTTCATGTATCATCTTCCTCTTCGTCAGGTCCAGATTCTGTATAAATGCAAGTTTGATCATATCACTGATATTGTACTCTGCGAGCAGGCACACACGTTAACTCTCTCTTAGGGTTGCTTAAAAAAGATTCAACAAAAACAATAAAGAGAAACACTGCGGTTTTACTCACTTTGAACTCAGAGATCATGGGGTTTTCACTTTGTTTAAGTGAAGCCAGGTCTAACCTTCTCTGGTACTCCTCCAGCCTCTATTGAGAGAAGCAATAGAGGCATATGTTTTATGACCGTTGTTATACCATTTCTATTTCTGTGAAATAGAAAGTGCAACTGTAAAATCCACACTGGACCACTTTAGTTTACAATTTAGGCATTTAGCAGACGCTCTTAATCTAGAGCGATTTACAGTAAGCAAGAACAACACATGGTAATACATCAAATACATAGAAATAGTCACCAAGAATCGTCGTCTCAGAGTAGAATATCTGAATATCTACAAGTGGGCTTGACAATAAGAAAATGATAGGAAGGCATATTTCTGCAATGAGTGGCATGTACGTACTTTCTCAAATGTTATAACCCACCAAATCTTGCACTACTCTGACCTCTTTGATGAAACGTGTAAAATAACAATACAGTTGATAATCAACAATAAACAATATAAAGGTGATATTGTCTGTATACTCGTTTACAATTCAGCACATACTGCACAAATTACTGTCATCATATTTTATTTGTTAAATCTTTATAAAAAAAAGTAGAAGTAGAAGTATATTCATATAACTGTGCGAACACAATCAACAAACTAATTGTACAAATATCCAAAATATGACAGTTGCACACCTCCACTTTAATTGGCACACAAAACAACATCAATGGTTACGAGTTTCGGAAAAGAGCCTTTACCAGAGCATGCTTTGAAATGTGTAAACAAGTGGAAATGGAGTGGAGTACCGGTATTTCGTCCTCTTTGACCTGTACAGTACTACCATTCTCATATTTTGGATATGTACACTGGATTTGTTGAAGTGTAACCTCTTTTGCAGTGGTTCCCAAAGTGGGGACCCCCAGAGGTCCTTGAGGGAGTTCCAGGGGGTCCCCAGCTAAATGACAGTTAGGAACCAAAATACCAAATGGTTCTCTCAGAGTTAAATGAACATTGAATTGGGGGTCCCAGAGATATAAATGCCATTAAATGGGGGTCCGTAGACTAATGCATGTCAAACTGGGGGTCCTTGAAATTAAACGGGTTGAGAATTCTTCTCTTATGGGGGTCCCTGGCAAATGGGGGTCCCCAGGCTAATTAGTGTCAATTTGGGGGTCCATGACATGTCAAAATGTGGGACAACTGTTGTAGGGTACTAAACTGATTGGGAAGAGCCTTCTTCATATCTTTCATACCTGTTTGTTCTCAGCCTCCTTGACGGCCTGGTTGACGTGGTTCAGGATCTTCTTGCAGCACTCGCACGCCCTCTTCACCATTGTCCTCTCCTCACTGTCCTCTGCAGAGGTGCACACACACACACACACACACACACACACACACACACACACACACACACACACACACACACACACACACACACACACACACAGTCTGTCTTTACACATTAAAATCTCAAGTGTTAACTCATTTGTTTTTAATTAATGAATCTAGAACAGTGCTCGTTGGGGTGTGATCAGGTGTAATCAATTGGCTAAAAGAAGGGCGAAGTCATGCATCATTGTGATGTCAGAACATCAATGTGATGTCAGAACAGGCTATAGCTCAATATATGGAGTTCATAATATGGAGATCTTTGTCAGGCATGCCCAAATATGGAGTCTATGCAGATGTCAGAACATCATTGTGATGTCAGAACAGGCCAGCTCCATATATGGAGCCTGGACAGGGGCCTTTTGTGGCGGTTCTGGACAACCGTGGGTCCGACCGACTCGACACCGGGCACTGCACCCCCTGTGGTGGTGTGGAACACGTGTGTGTCGAATTTAATGACCGCTCCGCTCTATAACAGACCGATGCCTAATCAAACCCTCGGAGCACCTGCTGTTTCCAACATGACAGCCATGTAAACACACACACACACACACACACACACACACACACACACACACACACACACACACACAGTGTCATTTATTGTGTCATTTATACCAAAGACTCTATAAATGGGACCCAGTGCCTCCCTGCTTGATATATTTATCTATAAACAATGACCACTCAGCCATACATTATCCCTTACATAACTAACACAGCTGCAGTGGTGGAAGGTGGTCTCCCTTCCCTGCTCTTTAGATGCTGTGGTTGGGTAGGACCACTACTGATTCACAGAGGTATTACATTTAGATGCTGTGGTTGGGTAGGTCCACTACTGATTCACAGAGGTATTACATTTAGATGCTGTGGTTGGGTAGGTCCACTACTGATTCACAGAGGTATTACATTTTGATGCTGTGGTTGGGTAGGTCCACTACTGATTCACAGAGGTATTACATTTAGATGCTGTGGTTGGGTAGGTCCACTACTGATTCACAGAGGTATTACATTTAGATGCTGTGGTTGGGTAGGTCCACTACTGATTCACAGAGGTATTACATTTAGATGCTGTGGTTGGGTAGGTCCACTACTGATTCACAGAGGTATTACATTTAGATGCTGTGGTTGGGTAGGTCCACTACTGATTCACAGAGGTATTACATTTAGATGCTGTGGTTGGGTAGGTCCACTACTGATTCACAGAGGTATTACATTTAGATGCTGTGGTTGGGTAGGACCACTACTGATTCACAGAGGTATTACGTTTAGATGCTGTGGTTGGGTAGGTCCACTACTGATTCACAGAGGTATTACGTTTAGATGCTGTGGTTGGGTAGGTCCACTACTGATTCACAGAGGTATTACGTTTAGATGCTGTGGTTGGGTAGGACCACTACTGATTCACAGAGGTATTACGTTTAGATGATGTGGTTGGGTAGGTCCACTACTGATTCACAGAGGTATTACATTTAGATGCTGTGGTTGGGTAGGACGGTAGGACAACTACTGATTCACAGAGGTATTGCATGGAAGTAATCGCAAACCCCAAATGGGTTTTAACTTCAGCAGTAGACATTTCAGCAATTGAGCAGAATTCCCGGGTTCAGATCTCGGGTAAGACAATTGAAACCGGAAAAGCATCCTTGTCTTTTTAGATAAAAAAAAGTACACCTGCTATTCTTTTTACATTTTTGAAAAGAAGAAATAAGTATTTATTTTATGTCATTTTGACTCATGAAAAGGTTTGCAGTGTAAACTAGGGCCCCTTTTCCACCAAAACAACTTCGGTTCTAGAACGGGTTGAGTTCTTTATTTTTTCATGATGGTTAATAGCTTCTTCCAACCTGAATAGTGACACACCCACTTTGGTTCCCACTTCAGGGCAAGAAGAAGTATTTTTTTGGTTCCAGCTCCGAATTAAATTTGGTTCAAAATTAGGACGGGGAAAATAAAGAACGGAACCGGTCCCACTGGGAGAGGAGACCCCGGGGCAGACCAAGGGCAAGGCGCAGTTGGAGGAGGAAATACATTGACTCACTGGCCTTGGAACGTCTCGGGATCCCCCCCAGCCAGGAGGAAGTCACTAATGTGTTGCTCTGGAGAGGGAAGTCTGGAGCACTCTGGTGGAGCTGTTGCCCCCGCGACCCGACTATGGTTAAGCTGTTGAAGATGTTTTGAATGGATGAAGCGGTGGAATAGGGGCCTGCAGGGGGGACGTGGGAGAGGTTCCACAGAAAGAACTCACCGGTGAACTCACCGGTCACAGAAAGAACTCACCGGTGAACTCACCGTTCACAGAATGAACTCACCGGTGGGAGAGGTTCCACAGAATGAACTCACCAGTGGGAGAGGTTCCACAGAATGAACTCACCGGTGTACTAGCTCACACCGGTGACTCAGCGGTGTACTCACCGGTGTACTAGCTCACACCGGTGACTCAGCGGTGTACTCACCGGTGTACTTGGCGATGCTCTCCAGCAGCAGAGGGTATTTGGTCAGCCTCTGCATCTCTATGGGGATGATGTCTTTGAGCTGCAGCCGGCGACACTGACGGTTGCTCTCTGCTTCCTGATCAATGACAGCACACCGTGGAGGCTTACAGTCTATATATATATATCCCATTCTGACCCGAGATCAGATTCTAAAAATGTCTTTTACATCCTGACAGTTTTCATTCTGACCTGAGATCAAATGGAAAAAAATGTCTTCTATGTCAGTCGCTCTTCGATTTTTCAAAAATAGCAGAACTACAAGCTCGTAGCGCCACTCGGTGGCGCGCTATGAGCTTGTAGATCTGTTATTTTTCAATAGCTAAAGCACGACATGATGCTAACACCAAAATGGGTTCCCGCCCAACATGGGATATATATATATACCATCATGTTCCTTCATGTTTGACTTGAACAGTGTGCAAAACGATACATAATGTAACACATTTCTGACCTGAGATCAGATTCTAAAAATGTCTTCTACATCCTGACAGTTTTCTGAAGGTTTCTGTCAGCCAAAAGGGGTTCCCGCCCCAAATGGGTTAATGAATTGAAAGTTTGTCAATCAATCAATCAATCAATCACTCACGCGATGAAGTAAACTTGGGCACTGACCACAAAAGTGTTTAATAAAAAATAAAAAGATCTCACAGAGTTACCACATTCTATAAAAGTTGTCAATTCAGAAAAGGACAAAAACTAAATTAAGCAGATGATGAATAGTTTATGATAATATGTGTTACAGGCAGCTTTACAGCAGCACAATGCTATTGACAACATCAGTGTATGTACTGTTAAAATGTACCTAAACCCATTCAGGACGGGAACCCCTTTTGGTGTTTTAAGCATTACAGTATGTTATTCTTTAGCTGTTGAAAAATAGCAGATCTACAAGCTCATAGCGTGGCACTCGGTGCCACGCTATGAGCTTGTTATTTGAGCTCGCTATTTCTGGAAAATCGTGAAAACGTGGCGCAGATCTTTGAATATATATTCTTTCAGAGCAAACGTTTTTAACTCAGAACTTTGCTTCTGGAGGGTCCCTGGAACAACATATTTTCAGATGGGGGTCGGCGGCCAATTTACATATATTTTTGGGGGTCCTTGTCGACATGACAATGTTTGAGAACGACTGACATGGAAACAAGAGTTTTTCAGAAGAATGTCAGGATTTAGAATCGTCGTCAGGGGGTTAAAGTTTCTGACATTGTACAGTACACGCGGCGTGCGAGAGAGAGAGAGAGAGGCGGGTCAGACTGATTAAAGAACCATGCCCATTCTTCTGTGCGTCAGAATCTGGTCTCTGGTCAGAATGGATTGATAGGATGTGCGTTGTTGACCTGCATGAAGGAGGTGAACCTCTGGTCTTTCTTCTGTCTGCTCTTGATGAGCTCCAGAGCAGACGGCTGGTTGCTGCAGAACGTCCCCACCGCCTGCTTGATCTTCTCC
>NC_137874.1:12116851-12121851 GCF_963924005.1 Protomyctophum bolini | reverse complement strand
GTTGTTGTCAGTCATTCATGTGTGTGTAGAAATAGCCCACCAAGAAATGGATGTAACTATTTTTGTTAGACATTGTTTGGATGCATTATTGCATACTGTAAGAATGGGAACAGAGCGGCATTCCGACGCATCGCCTTTCCGACTCCCCCCCATTTCGACACACCCCCATTCCGACGCACCCCCATTCCGACGCACCCCCATTCCGACCCAACACACAACCCCGCCTCCCCCAGCCCCCACCAAGCACCCCCCCCTCCGGAATTTAAACACCGCCAACGCACAGGGAAAGGCGCACGTGTGTGTGTGTGTGCGCGCGCGCGCGTGCCAATTCTCACCTTTGTCGAAGCATAGGCCTATTAATCCGACCATTTTATTACATTAAATAAAGATCTGTCTCGGCTGTTCATCTGTCCATGAAAGCAAACGGCACGGTCAGGATGACATGTGACATGACAGCGCACGAGAGAGAAAATAATAATAATTGACTGCATACGGTATAGGCTATAATGAGTCCAGGCATCCCTGCAGGACACCCGCACCCTCCGGGCGTTCACTCCATTTGCTCGTGCGTACATGTGTGCGTGTCGTTTTTTTAATACAGGTCATATTTCTATATCTAGGTTAAGGTTAATGGTGTCCGCTATCATCAATGTGTACTGCACTGTACAGTCCATATATTTGATCTTTATTAACCTATACTGAATGTCAGTCTCCAGGTTTTCTTCAGATTGTGTACACTGATTTACTAATTATTATGACACATGTAGGCCTATACTGCACATTATGAAATCCACTTATGTTGAGATTCCTCTCTGAGCAGCTTTAAGCTGCATGGCTGTTGGTTTGTTCGTTCCTACTAAGTAACGAATTTTGCTTATTCATACAGTACCCTCTACAAGCCAGCACATTTCAATGTTTTAAGTTAACATGCTGGAAAAAATAACAGATTTACAAGCTATCGACACATAGGCCTATATATGTACAGATTTGAATGTTAGCTTTTTTTTTTAGTATGCGCCGCCGCGCAAAGTTATGCCGTATAATGCATTGCAGAATGCAGCTACATTCACGTCTTGTGGTCTGCACCATGGGTGGATATATAAGCGTTGTTCAAAAACGTTTGTATGGTTGTCGACAAGTCCTGCAAAGGAGCGATGCACTTCACTATTCTACCACAGTGGGCTATGCAATAAGTCTCTCTCTAGTCATGGGCTTTAAAGCGAGCTGGGCAGTGCGTGTCTGTGATCTGTTAGAGTGAGAGAGAGTTCAACAAATCGTGTCCTCCTTTTTTCCATTAGAATCAGTCCTAAAAGAGAGACCGGGTTCGCACTCTGTGTGTGTGTGTGTGTGTGTGTGTGTGTGTGTGTGTGTGTGTGTGTGCATGTGTGTGTGTTTGGCAAAGTAATTTTCCATAGAAATAGCATATTCTGTCAGTATCGATCAATTTGTTCACATATATTTGGTTCAAAGTCCTGTGTGAACTAAACGGACCAAAATGCAACATATTTAAACATTTTGGTCTCTGATCCGGACCTTCTAAGCAAACTTTTGGGTGTGGAAGATAGGCTTAAGGCTGCGCATTAGATACTATACTCACAAGTAAGATAACATGAAAATATTGGATTAGTAGCCTATTCACAAGGAAGATTGAAAATAACAACAATAACAAGAATCATAGCCTAGGCCTATAGCCCTATATAACAACAACAACAACTAATAATACAAATAATAATAAGATGATGACAACAATGATGATGATGATGATGACAATGTTTATAATACAATATGTGACAAGCATTATATTATTGCAATATTCCCACTGCAGGGCAACACGTAGGCCTACGTGACTGCTTTGAGGTTACGCAGCATGCAGGCTATATAATATCTTATCGATCATTGAAGAAGACTCGCTGTCCGGCAATCATACTCTGTCATCAGTATAATAATAATAATAATAATAATAATAACAATAATATAATAATAATAATAGAGATAGAGTCTGTCCGTCAGACAGACATCTCGACCGTACGGAAAAAAGGCCGCCTCCCCACGCACATGCACGGAGTGGGGTGGTGGGGGGGCTGGATTGATGTACGTATCGGAGGCGGGGGGGGGGGGGGGGGGTCGGAGTGGCGGGGTCTTTCCCAAAGTGGAGAAACCCCGCCATTCCGATCAATAGGGTTCGGAATAGCGATGTGTTTAATCGTCGGAGTGGCGGGGTCTTAACCAAAGGGGAGAAACCCCGCCATTCCGATCAATAGAAGTCAATGATCGGAATGGCGATGCGTCGGAATGCCGGTGTGTAACCTGTAAGAATATTCTCTAAACCTATTTTACACCCTAAAACACACACATCTGTCTGTGCGGACAGTCGGACACGCACAGGCCTGGTGCGAGAACGGATGGCGCATGTAGCTAAACTATTGCAGAGTGGCCCACTATTTTATCTGGGTTACACCTTGGCCATGTCGACTAATCAGATATATTAATTGTTAGCATAAAAGTGGACGATCCACTGCTATGAGGAATGGAGAAGCGCCCCGTTAGTACCTGTAAACCTCTTCCTGGAACTGGTCAAGGGGACAGGGGAAGTCAAAGTGAGGACTGTTGGGCTGAGCCGTGCTGTCCTGGTTGTCTCCAGAATGGACACCGTCACTCAGTCTGGACAGAGCTGAGGACGGAGACAGACCTGACAGGACGGAACCAAAGGAGTCAAAGGAAAGAATGAACAAAAAACTGAACTAAGAAGTTATGTTATAGGGAATATTAAAGAACGTGTTTGTTCCCAAGTGTGGAATGAAACCACAGCCTTATTAGCAAAGGATTCATTATTATATCACACATTTGTTGCAGGGACGAAATAGAACATAATGTGAAAGCAGTGAACGACGGAAAGATACCACAACTAGTACTAATGCCCCTCCAATCAGTTCATCCGATTGACACCACCATGGTAGTAATATAAACTTTATTTGCAGACACTTCAAAATACAAAATATTTAGGGCCTGGCTGAGTTCATCACGTACCCCCCACAACCCACAGGTACTTAAATAATACATCGGGACGAGAGAGCAGGTTATCTCTCTCACCAGAGTCGGAGTCGTGTCCGCTGGGTTCTGAGAGCTGAGTGAGGGGCAGAGGGGAGGCTGGGTTGGGGAGGAGGTGAGGGCTGAGCCCGTCAGAGCCGTCGCTGGACTGGCTTCCACGGACGCGGCTGTCGGGGTGCTCAGGGATGCTGACGGCTGAATGAGAGACCAGCTGCTTAGGGGAGCGCTGCTTGTTCAGCTCCATGGCCTTACCGACTGCATGCACGCACGCGCACACACACACACACACACACACACACACACACACACACACACACACACACACACACACACACGCACAGGTAAAGAGAAGAGCAAGGAGATGGGTGAAACCGTGCCGACATTCACAGCCAGCTACTTTGCTGGAAAACCTTAATTTTACAAATCACAATTCTGACATTCAGATCTCTACTCTACTCACTGGAAGGTGCGTCCACTCGGCTGGGTCGTCGAGGCTGACCAAGGATGCTGGGGAATCGAGGCTTTTTCACCTTCTCTTCTCCCTCCTTCTCGGGCTTGCTGCTCTTCTGCTTGTTGAAATCACACAAGCCATACCTTTATTTTACCGACGAGTAATGTGCCTGCCTAGTTTACCATGTTACACTCATTGTTGATACGGACTATACAATATACTATTTCGGAGACCCAGTGCAGCTGTCTAGTGACAGCATCTAAAACTCTAAACTTGATTGTTAACTCTGTGTGTGTGTGTGTGTGTGTGTGTGTGTGTGTGTGTGTGTGTGTGTGTGTGTGTGTGTGTGTGTGTGTGTGTTTTCTCACACACCTTCATTTTGGGCAGGAAGTTGATGCGCACACGTTTTGGTTCGAGGCTGCGGGGCTCCTTGACCTTCACCCCCAGGTGTTTCATGTACGTGAGGATGACGTACTGCATGGTTGCACTGCAGCACGAGACACACGCTCGTTAAACACTTGAACCCTAGCGTCCGTTTTATGGTCAATTCATTGGGCACGTCGTGATAGGTGAATGTTTAGCGAAGATAGCCGATCTACAAGCTCACAACAGGCCCGCGACACAGCACTTTGAGAGCGTGTAGATCAGCTTTTTCCGGCAAAGTGATTTGGTGTAGAAGGAAAAAAAATGAGTGCCCTGGAGAACCCCGGGCTACAAAGTATATATGGTTAAGTGGTTAAAAGGCAATTACTCATTGTCATCTGCTAGTTTACACGGCTCAAACATACTAATGTTCACTACTGATTCCACAATACAATCATTGTATTAATAGAACATATGACTATGAGTCATACACTGCTTAATGTGCAACATGTTAACTTTCCTACAGATGGTAATCTAACAGTCTTGAGAAGGATGTAATTTCAATGGCAGTGAGGCTGGTTCTTGCTTACTGTACATTAGCCTACTGAATGGACTAGCTCCCTGTCCACTCGACCAGTCATTCAAGTGTCATTCTGATGAGATGTAGACGTTTTTTTATGAAGTTAATTTTACTTTTATCTTACCACTTCTCCTCTTCTGTGGGTTGTGATGTCATCCTGGAAGAGACAATGAATATATATAAACAAACAAACATAAATAAATAACTATATACTTGGATGAACCATGCAGTGTCATTTGCTGAGAATAGCCAATGTATAAGTTCACAACACGTAGATATCAAGGCTTAACCCTAACAGTGAGCATTCAGTCCATATCTCCTTACTTGACCCTAACTTTCTGGAACTGCAGTAAAATCTAATTGGGAACGTCAATTCTGTCTCTAATTAGACATGCATCTCCAATCAACTACTTTGATGTCCAAAATGTGGCCTGTCAGGCTTATGACGCAAGCATGTGTGCACACGAGCCTCAGTTTCATGAACCTTGTAATGCGATGCAGCTCACAGACTCCGGAGAAGACTCAGATCATTCTTGTGCACAAAATGGTCATTGCACA
>NC_137874.1:11954351-12114351 GCF_963924005.1 Protomyctophum bolini | reverse complement strand
AAAGAACTATATGTAGTAAACACCCCCAAATCCTCACAACTTCCCGTGGAATTGCTCTGGTTTGTGCAGATCCATAACATTTCAGAAAATGTATTCAAACTTCAAAGACGCACACATTGAACACAGAGGCTATGTCTGTATCCATATAAACTTAAAGGCGCAGTGAAATGAAAAATACGTTTTTCACACTTTTAGACCATATCCGTGGTCATCATATGGGCATACCTAACAATGGATGCCAAAACAATGGGAAAATTCTCATTTCTGTGTGTTTTTATATCAAAAAACGATTGTATTATTTATTTATTAAAACGAAAACGTGCTGCGTGATGACGTGTAGAGATACACATCGATAAAAGCCAATAAAAATGAAGCTCACATGTTTAATTCCCCATGTCTGCGCATCCATGCAACACAGCTGCTTCTGATTACAGATTTCTCCGTTTTTATTTCCATTCAAGATAACATTCAGACAGTGTATTACTCGGTTTCAACTTAATCATCACGCTAAAATATGTTTCTGAAAACATTATAGGGTAGAAATAAGCCACATAACAGTAAACTGGTTGTGCTGGGCGACCGTCTGATTTATAAACAAACAACACCACGCTGTTGCGCATAGCATTAGCCACCGTCCCTAGCTACCGTCCCATCGCCTGAAGGGATGCGACACTCTGATTGGTTCAGAAACTTCAGACCGGTGTTTCATGTGGAAACACCATTTTCATGTTGTTCACCATTTCCGTTTCACTGCGCCTTTAACCACTTCACCCTATATTGCCATTGACTGTGGTTATACTGCTCCTTTTCCCCCTCCACACCAAATCCTCCACATCACTCTTGTTCATGTGGTAAAATTAACACAGAGGATTTACTGTGTAACGCCAGTATGATGTGTGGCTACGTCTAACATGCTGTTAAAAGAAGGAGAATGACAAACCGCCGCTCGATCCAGGAAAACCGAATGGAAATCCATGAAGAGACGTCGGGTCTCTTTAGAGGTGCTCTGCTTGTGCAGGTCGGCATAGAGGTAGCATAGCTAGTCCAGGACAGGCGCGCACACACACAGTACACACACACACAAACAGTCACGCACACACACACACACACACACACACACACACACACACACACACACACACACGCAATTAATTTATGATTGAAAGTAGAACAGAAACTGCTTTTGAGCACACGTAAAAGAACAAAAACAAGATATGGGGTAAAGTCTCAATACAATCAAGTACTTATATCTTCCTGGTTGCCATAGAAGCATGGTTTTGAATGGCAACCATATGCAAATGGAGTGGGGTAATATTACCGGTTAAAGTAAGCCTGCCTGCTTTATACCATTCAAATGAACCGTACAAGGCCAACTTATAGAGAAGCAAATCAACAATGTTCATTTGTTCTAGTACACACACGTTATTAAAGTTATTTGTCCACAACCAAGTGAGAATACTGTGTGACCCAGTATTTCTACAGGCTGACAAACACTGCAAGGCTTATTGTAATACTGAATATTGAATTGTAACATTATTGTATTTGTTATATATTGAAAAAGTAATAAGTTAATACGTACTAGTGAATGAGTGAGTGATTGAGTGAGTGAGTGAGTGAGTGAGTGAGTGAGTGAGTGAGTGAGTGAGTGAGTGAGTGAGTGCGTGCGTGCGTGCGTGCGTGCGTGCGTGCGTGCGTGCGTGCGTGCGTGCGTGCGTGCGTGCGTGCGTGCGTGCGTGCGTGCGTGCGTGTGTGCGTGCGTACCAGAGGTGCAGGGTCAAACTGTGAGACCACATGGTGGAGGAACGCTGCCAGGTGAGCCGGTCGGGATTTTAGGGACTCTATACTCTGAAAACAGCTACACTGACCACTGATCTGTCGCGCGTGCACACACACACACACACACACACACACACACACACACACACACACACACACACACACACACGAGAAGGGACAATAATAGGTATGTGGACACAACACAATATGAACAGACATTCACACAAACATTTAATGTAACGTTTCATATGAATATTTTCAAGACGTGAAGTAAATTGTTAAAAGAAAAATACTATATCTGGGAGTCTAAAAAGGCTAGTCTAAGTCTAAAAGCCCTGCTAAAAGTCATCCTTTCCACTAGCAGGGCTAAAATCAACAAAACCACTGAAGTTCTTTTAGATTCCAAGGTGTTCCCTCAATAACCAAATTGATCATTTGCCATAGTGTTTTGCAGAACCTGATCATTTGCCACAGTGTTTTGCAGAACCTGATCATTTGCCATAGCGTTTTGCAGTACCTGTTCTTGCTGTGCATCAAAGTAGTCGTCCTCTGCTCCAATGATCTGAGGGATGATGCGGGCGGAGGGGCTACCCACGATGCACTGGGAGTTGGAGTCCTGAACAACAATAAACACGACATAGCGATGTTCAGATGTTCAGAACGTGTACATTGCTAGATCACTCCCCGCCCACAGTCAGTGTGTCTCTCCACGTTCAACCTCACTTCGTTGATTCTCATTCGCTACAAGCTAACTCACACACGCCCTCACACACACCCAGTGATACTCAGGTGGTTTATTAAAGATGACACTATTCACTCTTCATTCCACGTGTTAGCGGTCATAGATGTTGTACAGCCGCCAGGGGTTAACCCATTTAGACCTGAGGACGATTCGAAATGTTTTCTAAATCCTGACAGTTTTCTGAAAAACCCATGTTTCTATATCAGTGGTTCTCAACCTTTTTCATGTCAAGGACCCCAAAAATGGTATTGTATTGTATGTATTTGGCCGCCGACCCCCCATCTGAAAATATGTTGTTCCAGGGACGCCCCCCAGAAGCAAAGATTTGAGACGTTCGCTCTGAAAGAATATATATTCAAAGATTTTTCAAAAATAGCTAAAGCATAACATAATGCTTAAAACACCGAAAGGGGTTGTCGCCCAAAATGGGTTAAACTCCCTCCACCTCCCCGGTCTCCTCCCTGTGGCATAGTGCTTATGTTGATGGTTGATTCTGAGATTGTACTGTGGATTGTGCTATGATATGTAGTATCTAAACTCGTGGAACTGAAGATCCAATGTTATGTTCATGTAATAACTGTATCTTATGCTCTGCTCCTGGGCGTTTATGATGTCAGACTCTGTGTCAGTCTTGTGCAGGTAATCACATGTATCACATGAGCAGAGCCACACCGCCAAACTGAATGCAATATCATTGCAATGCATGTTTAATCCTGAGCTGAAGTGTCTAACTGAACCACAGTCAGTTACAATAGTAATGAACATCTGTGAAAACTACTAATAATAAACTAATAATAATAATAATAATTTGAAAACTTCATTGGCCGAATTTGGCCAGCTGAATAGCCTTGCTTCATATATTCATTCATTTAAGTGACCTACTTTAGAATTTTGGTCGGATGTTTTTAGGGGGCTTGAAATTTATTTTGTCCTTGATCATTTATTTATTTAATAATGTTCTAAACGTGTGTGTGTGTGTGTGTGTGTGTGTGTGTGTGTGTGTGTGTGTGTGTGTGTGTGTGCGTGCGTGTGATCTTACAAGGTCAGTTGTTTCCTGTGGGTCTGCTGAGGGACAGATGAGGCCATCTAAGGGGGTGAATTTTGGGCCGTGGCTGGGCATCTCTTTCTGGCAAATACTCTGTGGGAGGGGGCTTCCATGCCCCTGACACGCACACACACACACACACACACACACACACACACACACACACACACACACACACACACACACACACACACACACACACACACACACACACACACACACACACACACACACAGGCAAAATTGTCTGTTTAGTCTAGTGCTGAATACAGGGAAATTCCCTGAGATCTTAAACAACAGCCTTATCGCCGTTAGAGACTGTGGTAAAAATACACCCGTTATTACAGAAAAAGCTGTGTAAGCACTTTCCCAGTAAGTGTTGAATGCAGCACCAGACTGTGGACCAGTACATCATAATAAATAAATAAACTTTCCTCGCCCACAGTCATAGTTTTCACGCAAAAACAACACGCGAGTCATTCTTCACTTTCATATCTCAAGTAAGAAACTAGAGGTGTGACATTTATTTGTCCTGTCGAGTGAGTCATTGTAGAACAAAAGGACCATTCATGCGGGGCAGGAATTTGACCCAGAGTTACAGCGACTGGTGTCACATCTCCATTGACGTGCTTTGTTACGTACGTATTTATTGACGTTGTCGTACTCTTCCCAAAGTGCTCTTACAACATTTGACCATTTTGGCCATAGGGTTGTCTATAGTAACTTCAAGTAGTCGTATCTACTGTGCCAACATGGAAAACACGCAACACCACAGTGACAACATGACAAATAGAGGGGAAAAAACAACAATCAACTACACTGTACTACACTTCTTAGCTGGTGCACAGACACTATCACTTACGCACAGTATACATTACTTAAACGTTTGATAGCTGCTACTACTTGCTCAAGTAACTGTATTTATTTTCTTTCTATTTGAGCACGCACTTCATTAATTTCACCCACTTGTTTTTCACCTGTAAACTTGCGGTGTGATAGGGTACAATATGCGACCAAATGAAAATCTCAATGCAAGTGTCAATTAAGTTTCCATTTGTACACTCTTGTTACACACGGCACGTGGCATCACTAACCCTGTCCCTGACCCAAACCCAACCGCACATGGAAGAAGCCACGTTGTTCCCGACGCAATGGCGGTGCGTCGGAATGCCACTCTGCCCCCCCCCCCCACCACTGTACTCACAGTGGCGTTGGACCAGGGGCCGTTGCTGCCACCGTCCCATCGTGGAATCAGGGGAGTGTCCACCTCCTCCACATCGCCATCTCTGGACCACAAGCCAGGCGAGCCACCGTCCTGAAACACATACAGTACGTACACATGTTAACCCATTCCGACCTGAGATCAGATTCTAAAAATGTCTTCTATGTCAGTCGCTCTTCGATTTTTCAAAAATAGCAGACCTACAAGCTCGTAGCGCGCCACTCGGTGGCATCAAAAAGGGGTTCCCGCCTAAAATGGGTTATGCATATACTGCACATACTTTATATATAAATGTACATTTAGCGGTGATGCTCATCCTCTGGGAATTTTTTTAAACAAGGCCTATGATTAGAATCATAGGCGGTGCCATGAATAAAAAGTTAAAAACACTTTCAACGTTTGTTGCAGCAACATGATTATTTGTTTTAATTTTTTTTTTTTTTACAATCTTCATTAATTTAGGCATACATGAACTACAGATACCCGGGAGTCGCGGAACTACATTTTTGATACGATGTTCAGGGGGAAAAAATCACACTCGCGTGAAGTGAGGGGCGCTCTTATCATCATACATCATCATACAGTGATGTAAATGGTTTTCAATGTAATGAGTCCCGGGATGCAGGGATGGTCTTTTAGATGAGTCCCAGGGACATTTTATGAGTCCCACTTCAACGACGTTTTGCAGCATTTAATTCCCATTTCATGTTATATGTAGCCTGACACTCAGCCTGAATTTTCATTTCGTTTCACTCCATTATTCAGTCTGAAAGCCCTCCCTACTACAACCGTTTCTGGGATGGGCGTTGCCAAAGAGGCAGTATTCGGTGATTGGTTCATACCAACCAATCAGAATAGTAGGAAAGCAGATGACGTTGTTGTCAATCATGTGGCTATGGCTAACCCGTTTGCTAACCAAACAAACAAAGCCAACGAGCGCTGCTAGCATGTAAACAAAAGCGGTAAAATATGTCGGATGATGATGTTTATAAAACCTCTCGTGTCTTCAAAGAAACTATTTATCATACGTCAATTTAATAGCCAGATTGATACGGTCGTGAGTTACCGCAGTGGGGGCAGCCATGTTTGTTTGTTTCTGGACGGCACTGTTGTTTGACGTCATCGAGTTGAAACGACGCTGATTCGTCGAGTCTGAGACCTCCTTCGGGAGTGTCACCAGACCCTAAATCGCCTGAACATAATCTTTTTATGTGGCTAGCGATTCAGGGGCTGTTATATGGTTATATCCATGTAGAAAACAGAATAAATGATTATTATAACTAAAGCTAGCAAAATAAACTAGAATAAAAAACGGTACAGTAGTACAGTAGTGCATCCCGTGGATGCAGAGGTCGTTGTTTTATTAACTTAAACTAACTTTTATTAACCCTTAACTATAAACTGCGTTTTGGGATGCAAAATGCACCCTAGTTTAATCTCTGATCATACGTCACATTCCATGCTCAGCCAATCAAATCATCACTATGGGGCACACACAGACACACAAACCGGGTCATAGGAGGGGCCAGCGCCCCTCAAAAATGTAAGAATCTGACCATATCGCTGGTCACCCCTAAGCCAGATCTTAACAGTACGTGACCAAATCCCGGGATTCAGTGGAGGGAGAGGTCACAGACAGGGCGATGTAGGGGTATGCTAATGAGAGGTGTATGACCTGGTCTTGTAGCAGTGGATGGTGCCTGCCAGCTTCCTGGTTCTCCTTCAGTAGTTTAGCCTGAGGGTTTCTGCTGTGATCCTCCTTCATAGCCTGAGTGCATGCACAAACACACACGCATGCACACACAGGCATATGGTGACTTAGTATTATTACATTCCTCTGTCTGTCTGTCTGTCTGTCTGTCCCTCTCTCACTCTAATACACACACACACACACACACACACACACACACACACACACACACACACACACACACACACACACACACACCTGTGAGTCCCCTTGCTCCTTAGTCTTGTGCAGGCAATCAGCACTCTGGCATTGTAGAGCTCCGTTATCCTCCTGGAGGTGGAGAGAAATGTTATTCAGAGCTGTATTCTATGAGCGCCGTGACTACTTGGCCGTGGGATAAAGCCACGTTCTTCTTTATTCTTTAAGGAAGTGATGGTGCTGTTACTGTAACCCGAAATCCCACAAACTCCTACAGAGACTAAACACAGAGCAGATGAGGAACCGAGCAGATGACTCGTTTCAAGCACACGCGCTGGTATGCCCCGTGAAATGTGCTAAATGAAACTGAGATCACAAACATTCATATTGTGTGCATTTCTGCTTAAAGGAAGCCCAGTATAAATGTCATGGAAGGATAAGGATAAGGAAAACTTTTATTGTCCATTACATTTACATAAAATGGAAATTTGTCTTTGGCACACCAGCGGTCAGTTACAACAATAAAACATTACATTAAATACACAGATGCATTAAAATACTATCAAAATTCACATAAACACAGCAACAGTGATCATGAACAGTGGGTGTTAGGTGAACTATTTAAACATTTTCTTGTTTAAAATGTCCACAGCAGTTGGCACAAACGAACGAACAGCATAGAGCTTGAAGCGTGAGGTCGACCACACCCACGTGCCCAGCTGACTCCTACATTGAGCACAGCAGCCTGAGGCCGTCTAATCTAAAGCAGGGGTTCTCAACCTTTTCAGGCCGTGACCCTCCAAGACATGGCCAAAGCATGTCCGGGGGTCCCCAGCCAAAAACATTGAGAACCCCTGCCTTATGGGTCTGTAAATCTGAGTGTGTACAAATGGGGTACAAATAGTGTACAAAAGTCATTTGGTTCCATTTGTACACCCTCAGAGTTAAATTGACATTGTTTTTTCAATATAAATTGGGGTCCCAGAGATAGAAATGCCATTAAATGGGGGGGTCCTTGAAATTAAATGGGAAATGGGTTGAGAATCAATGCTATCTTCTCTTATGGGGGTCCCTGGCATTATTGGCATAATGCCAATAATGGCGTCCGCGGGATAATTAGTGTCAATTTGGGGGTCCTTGTCATGAAAAGGTATCGGGAACCACTGATTTACAACACATGCGCACACACGCACACGCACACGCACACACACACACACACACACACACACACACACACACACCCACCCACGTACCGTGGGAGGCAGTGGGGAAGTGCTGTGGTCCTCTCTGTCTGGCAGCAGGGGTGAGGATGGAGAGGGGGAGAGACAGGCCTCTCCCTGCTGCTGCTGCTGCTCCTCCTCCTGCTGCTCCCTGTGAGCCCCCTCCTCCTCCAGGGGGATGTGGGGGAGTCCGGGGGGCCTCCCCAGTACTGTCAGGGCTACATAGGAGCCCGCTGCAGAGGCAAAGGGAGAGCCACGGATGAGCGGCTCGCACGTTTGAGAGATGACTGTCAAATCTGACCATTGACACCTTTGTTGACACATGGGCGACAGTTAATTGAACAAATTGATATATTCGAGCATAAGAATAATCAATAGCCGATCATATAATACCAGTAAGACGCCCTAAAGGGCGAGGTCGCGTGCACGCATCCGCCTGGGTGACGGCAGACTGCTGGGCGAGTGCTGGCGCTTTGGCATGGGGGGGTCACATCAACATATGGAATGAATTCTGTACTGGCCATATAAGGAGCGTGTCTTCAGTGTACAGGGTTTGATGAGGTCAGATCAGCATATCTGTTATGTCAAAACAGGTCAGCTCCATACAGTATATCTAGGGGTGGCAGCGGGGGCAGTGTCTTGAGTTTACAGGGTTTGATGAGGGCCCAGGTAGGGCCGGGCACTAACTTTCGGGCCTGTTGAGAACTCTAGTTTTCGCCGGCTGCCGGGCGCGGCTGCCCTAATAACTATCAACTAGTTGTTTGATTAAATGTTTGCATTTTCAACTTGGCCAACACCTGTTCCAACTTGCTTAATATCAGCCTTTGATACCTCTTTTATTTTGCCTTCACTTTTATTGTACCTTATGTCTAAAGACAACAACAGTGAATGTTCCAACCCAACCCGTATGAACTTCCGTTCAGTTTCCTGGAAACCCCCCCCCTTCAGCTAATGACTGCTCCTTGTTAAAACCCAGCATGGGTGAGCCATTGTTCAGTGGGTCTGGGGGTCTTTTTCACCCAGAGAGCAGAGACAGCAATGACTCACTGATTACTGGAGGCTGAAGACTCACCCAACTAAACGGTATTGTTTCAGAATTTTGAAAGTTTATTGATAGGTTTTGAAGCTGGCAATGCAAAAACTAATGTGTTTTACTTTACAACATTGTTTCATGCCTCTATGTTGCTGCAGGGCCCCTCCCTGGGAACTCCTGCAGCTTTGTATTATAATAAACTCCTTGTGTAGTGTACACTCTATTGTACCACCAATTAATGCACTTGTAGTCTAGACTACTTTTGTACTTGAGTGTGCATTGTTGTTGTGTATACACTGTTAGTGGTGTAATCAAATGCATTTGTTTACACCACTAAGCAAATACACAGTAGAATATCTTCATATTCTTTGCCAATTATAAAATACCTAATCTTTTGGACAAGTAGGAGGGTTAAGGCAAAAACTGTACAGTCAGGCAGGCTCCGCGGAATGCAACCAAGGCAGCAACCAGAACAAACAATGAAAATGCCTGGAGTGAAATTGAAAAGTAATGAACCATAGTCTCATTGCAAACCTTGTCACCATGTGGTTTGCTGATGCTCACACATACAATATTGACATCCATGTGTGGCAAGTCAAACCAACAGGTCTTTAATGCATTGAAATTGGGAAAGCATCTGTGTCATTTTAGATTTTAGCAAAATTGCAGATATACAAGTTCAAAGCTCTGCAAGCATACACATCTGCTACTTTTGGAAATCTTGAAAGATTTATTGGTTTAGAATGCATTTGGAAATCTTGAAAGAATTACTGGTTTATTTGTAGAATCGTCCTCAGGTCTTAATTAAGAGTTAAGAGTTGGGTCGTTTATGGCAGTTCCGTGACCACGGAGAGCAAAGGTCCGTTTCTCAATGGATTTGTCATAAACTAGTCTTAACTTGTCTTAAACTAATTTGGCCGGGGTGTAATTTTTAAACGGACGGGGAAAGTTTCTTAGAGCCCCAAATCCAAATCCAACCAGCTATGACGAAAATTAACTTTTCAATGGTTTGGCCTCAAGTGATGTGTAGAACTTGTTTTCTGTGACTTCTTGGTCTGAAGAATCCATAATTGATGTTAATTTAATGATTTAACCTGTTTGCATTTCTTATCAGCTCTGAAAAGTCACTTTTTCAACATTGTCATAGAACCTTAGGCTCAAATGAAAGCTCTACTCAAGCTAATGCCATTACAACTAATATTAAGTACACAGTATTAAATGTCAAGCGTAATGGAAACCAGGTACTTACATTTGATCAACTTCACAACTTCTATATGGTTGGAATGTGTTACCAAGGTCCCGTTAACCTGCCGAAGAAGAACATCACGAGAGTTGAGCCCTGAAGCCCTTCAACATAACTAAAAGTCCAAATCTAATTCCTACATTAGAGTACCACAGATGAAAAACAGTCCACATTTCATTCTGACGCCTCCACGAAAAGGCCTCGTTGTCCTGAACCCTTATCATTTATACATTATGGATCAATAGTGTGGACCTGGACTGTTTTTCGTCTGTGGCATTATTACTACTGTATACTTTTTTATACATTATACGTACAATATAATATATATACAATAAAACCGGTGTTTCCCATGTAACACCTGTAATTATGCAGATAAACTGTTATGTTTGTTATGCTATGATGTTTAAATAGATGTGTTATCGACATTAGACTGATGTCTAACCAGTGCGTTTGAAATGTATGTTGAAATGTGTTGAATTGCGTTCTCAATGTGAGTCATGAAAAGGTAATACTTTACACTCATTACACTTGTTACTCCCTGGGAGTTTTTAGTTTTTGTTCATTCTCAGAAAACAAAAATGTTTCTCACCTTAATGATTCTATCGCCTGTCTGGACACCAGCTCGCATCGCAGCGCCATCTGCAGGACAAAAGACAAAGAAATTGGAACGCGAAACCTCTGTTGCGATGTGTTGTGTGTATTACCTTGGCAGTAGCCAATCGGTCATCTTTGGTTTTGGACATGCTTTATTTTACTGTACAGCACTTTGTAAACGATATAGCTTTGTTTCAGTCTACATTCGTATTAGTGTGTGTGTGCGTGTGTGTGTGTGTGTGTGTGTGTTCATGTGCAGCCAGACTCTTACCTTCTCTGACCAGCTGTACAAATACAGGGTTGTCTCCACTCACTGTCAGCCCAAAGCCATTCTCATCTCTCTGGATGATCACACAGCGCTGGACCAAACCTGTAGCCGCGCACACACACACACACACACACACACACACACACACACACACACACACACACACACACACACACACACACACACACACACACACACACACACACACACACACACACACACACACACACACACACACACACACACACACACACACACACACACACACACACACACACACACACACACACACACACACACACACACACACACACACACACACACACACACACACACACACACACACACACACACACACACACACACACACACACACACACGGTTGTTTGTATTGCCAGTATGTAGGGCATACAGAAAACTGTGTACGGGATTCACAATTTTCTGTGTGACTGGTTTGCAATGCGTCTTACCTGTTGGGTCAAACTCATGTTTGAGGGAGACAGGAGATTTATCACTTTTAGGTTTCTTGTCTGGGGGATGGTCCTTGTTGAGAATATTAGGAGTCCTGTGGGGAAAAAAACATTTAGAACAGTCACTAATTAGACTTTATATAACACGCCGCCAGCACCCACAGTGTCCTGAGCGGGAATCGAACCCAGGACCTTCTAGCTGTGAGGCGACAGCACTACCAACTGTGCCACCGTGCCCCTTCAGTGCCAATTATCTATTGTAATCCTGGGCGCTACACTTCCTCTGCCAACCTGGGGGGGGGGGCAGCGGACTGACCTCATGCCTCCTTCTATGCATGAGGAGTCCAAGCTGCTTCTTTTCACCTGACAGGGGGGGATTTCCCCGGCCGGACGTAGCGCGTGGAAGGGACACGTTATTCCGACCAGTTCCTTTCCCCTCCATCAGGCGCCCCGGCTGGCCAGGGGGAGGTAGTTTTAGAGACCAGGATTACTGCATGTTTTTGTGAGGGTTTTATTTGTTTTAGTGGGCTTAGTGGACTATGTTTTCAGTTGCTGTCGGTAGTCATGGCTGCCAGTTCCCATCTGATGTCGCGTGGGAGTTCTGACTGCTCCAGACCGTACTGAATAACTGCTAGTTTGCATAATGTCTTGAGGCTAGGACTGAGGTCTAAGACATACAGGTGATTGCTCCTAAGATTGTGTCCTAAGAGGATGATACGATCTCCCACCATGCAACAGCAGTAGCACTCCATATTCATCGGAAACGGGCAGTCCCCCTTGGTCTCAACCTTCTCCCAGGAGAAGGTCTCTGGACTGAATTTCCACAGATCATTGCTTTCCTGCTGGTAAGTTAGGCCACCAAATATGTACAGCTCTCTATTGTAGGTAAAGGCTGAATGACCGTACCGTTCTTTTGGACGAAGCTGTGCAGAAGGTGTGTTCAGCCAGAGGTTAGTCTCGGTGTCAAACACTCTGATGGTATTGTAGTAATTTCTATGCCTTGAGGGTTTAGTGCACAAGCCCCCAAATAATGTAGGATAGATAATGATCACACAATCTGATTGGCTATTTTGACAAAAATATCATTTGACATTCATTAGTTACTTGCGCAAGCAGAGCGCGCAAGTACTAGTTTCGCCCAGGGCGATATTCGATGCGTACAAATTACATATACATGTATATACACAGAGGCATTTAGTATTAATATCACTATAGTTCAAGATTAAGTCAATTTAAAGCAATTGACAATTTAAAATAAATAATTATACTCTATACGTATAGTTTATATAACTTTTTTTCATCTGATATCGATGATTTATTTTTCTTTGAGAAACTAAAAAGGGATCCAGAATAATTCTAAATCAATAAAACTGAAACTGTATTTATTTTATTTTATAGATAGAAACTTGTACCATACTTCATAATACTACTTTTTTTTTACATGCATAAAGTAGGTAGGTAGCAAATAGCTAAACCTAATAATTCAACATTTCAAACGTTCCTTCACAGAGAAGCTGAGATTTGACAGTTTGTGGCGGTCGACAGTACAAACTGGTGTGCAACAAGCAAATAGGCAGTTTAATATGTTTTGTCCAGAATGATGTCAGTACTATAATGTCAATCATCCATATTTGGGCATATGGATGGAGAGGAAGGCACACAGATGACCTGAGGGAGCGCAGTGCCTGGTGGTAAGTTGCTCGGATAGGTGGTTGTGCAGAACCACCAGAAAGAGTCTCTGGCCGTGCCACAAATGAACCAATTGATTGCCGTTCCAACCCTAGCAAATCCCCCACACCTGCCATTTGATGACTTATTATTATTTTTTGTACTGACCGATCACAGCGCATCTTTTCCGGGACTTGGCAAAACACACAACATAACATTCTGTTTAGCAGACTACGGCGGCTCGTGTGGCAAAACCAAGGCCTGGAAGCGTCTGTAAAGACAACTAACAACAGATTACTGAAAGAAATAAAAATCATGGTGTGTCACAAAAATAAAACATAAAATCACGGTTGTGAGCTTGTTAGATCCACTAAGTCATGGGGAGAGTATGTTTCACATTCCGTCCGTGTGTCCGCCCGTCTGTTACCAGCTAATCTCCGGCACCATCGGTCGGTGCCAAACTGTGCATACATGCCACACACACTCCCTGGATGGCAACGACAAACCTCTCCACCGGAATTTCCACAAGGGCCAGTTATAGCGCCACCACATATCAACCTCATGGCGGCGCTGTAACTGGCCCATTTGAGTTTTTACCTATAACTGCACCAATCTGTGTCAAACTTTGTTTGTATGCACTCGCCCTAGAGGCAAAGGAAAAACCTTCGACCTGCATTTTTCACATCTGCTCTTTATAGCGCCACCAGGAGGCCGAACTTTGTGAAACACATTTTTTTATATTACTCCTTCAGACAAAACGGTACGTACAAATGATCTCTATAGTCATGTGATCAAGACAGACCCATTTGATTTCCCATAATTATTCCATCCTGATTGGCTAGAATTGGCTTCCGTACAGTTTTCAGAAGTTTTGTACAAAATGCCGCAAATCATGAATGCTTGAAACTGTGACCGCTTATTCCCACTATAGGCTCCTATCTTGGTGGAGAGTAGACCTGTGACCCGAGGGGCACTTTTTCTTGTAATGCATCGGTTCTGATTTCCGGGCAGCTGATTTGACATCCTAAACGGAACAGAAGCAGCCATTTACGCAGTGCTTCCGTGCTACCACCTGCGACTCTAAATGCATTCATGAATCGTTTCCATGTTCCCATCAGCATCACCGATGTAAACACTGCCTGAGGTACTATGGTGATAACCTGACCTCATGTCACTCCTGGCTCACTTTCCCCACAAGCAACACGACACCAGCAGCTATACCCTCTCCACTTGTAGGCCCTCGGTACACAAGTATTACACTGTAAATTCCCGGGTGTTAATTGAACTCTGAACAAATGCAACCAAATGGAGCATTTTTGGTTATATTTGCACACGCTCAGACTTACAAATGAACACTGACAGTTTTACTGTGTAGTGCTTCCGCAGCATTAACACCACCTGCTGAGAGTGTGTGTGGGGATGGAGGGGGGGGGGGGGGGGGGGGGGGGGATGTGCGAGGAATATTGCTGGTTTAAACCCGCTGGAAAAAATTGAGTGGAAAGTTTTTATGGACAGCCTCCAACAAGTGCTGTCATTGTGCCTAGTAGTGCAAGGTGCTAACCAGGCCTCTCGCTTGTGTTTCGTTGATTCGATTAAATATGGGTTAAACGTTTCCTAATCAAAAGGAGCAGTATGATAATGCCACCAGTCTTTCAGCACCCTATAACGAGCCCCTTGCTTCTGGTTTGCCTGTCTGGCTGATCCGACATGCATATCCTTTTTGAAGACAGAGACGCCAGGTTGGTGCTTTTTAATGTATAAATAGCACGGACTCTGTCTCCTTCGCTTCTCCCTTACTGCTCTCCTTCCGCGGGAGGCTTTTGTTTGTGTTACTGTTCCTCCCGTGGACAATGGGGGCCCTGCTCTTTTAACAATGGCTCTCACGTCAGAGCTAAGTTACTACACTGCAGCTTTGTGGGACCGATTCCCGGAAATAGAGAGGACTTCTGGCTCGGCTCCCATTTCCTGAATGTGGGAGAGGGCTGAGAATAAAGACGGAGAGAGGGAGAGGGGTGGGCAGCAGAAGACAGGAGGCAGGGTCTGGGGGAGAAATGTCATACTAGGCTTCCCAAAGTGAGCCGACTTTAAGTGCCCTCACAAACAACACAGATTATAAACCTTAACTGAGTCATTACAGTGATTCGAAAGAGAGCAGATAAATCAAAAGGTTGAATAGAGATCAAGGAATATTTCTCGAGGTGATAGCTGAATTCAAAAAGGCCCCTTTCCAGAAATACAGTAAATCATGCTCCCGTGACGCTGGAGAAAAAAGGGAGACGCCAAAAAAGGGAGATGAAAATGGTGGTGGTATCTTTGTATTTTGGGAACAGGAAAATCTTTAAAAGTTCTTCTGCTCTGCTGTGGTTTGTGGAGATTAGCATCGATAAGACAGGGCTAGACTGAGTGAGGAAAGACATTATAAACACTACAGACAGTCTGTGGGGGCTAAGTAGGTAGGTACACAGTAAAGTCCTGAGTGCTAATCTATCTCTGAGTGTACAAATGGTACACTCTCAGTTAGATTAACACTCAGGATTTTAACGCGTAGCACTGGATAAGACAGAGGAACTCAGTGGATATTTAGCCCCTTCCAGAGTCCAGACTTTAAGAAAACCATGTTGAGACCAAAGAAGCAGATGTGTTTTAGTCAAATAAACTACAAAGTGGATGGGATATATAAATGGGATACATTTGTATAAGGTTTGAGAAAACAGAAACAGAAATCCCAGTGCTAATCTTGTGTAATTTATACATTGTTGTAAAATGGTGGCAATTTTGAAACAGTTATTTATTATGAGTGAAGCACCCCATACAATGTAGAATTTCGCTTCGCAACATACTGCGTCTCTCCTAAAGATGCTATAGTCTGGAGTTCTTCAGCCTTTTATCACTCAGCATACATCTTATAATAAGTTAATTTAGACAAGAGCATCAGTTAACAACTGACAAACTATATGACTAATGGTTTGACATATTGTTATTGAACTCTGGGATATCAAGGAATATTTCACTCCAAATACGCTACATTACTTTAATGCAAGACTGTTTGCAAATAACGTGCCAGCAAAATGTGCATTGCATTGACATCAAATATACTGTTGTACTCAAGTTACCTTTGAAGTACTCAAATTACTCATGATCAGAGCAGCTACGTGTACAGTATTGGAACAACTCTCAAAGGTGACCTTAAAGCTGCTGAACTGTGTTTGAATGGTGATGCTAATAAATTATTAACTTATTTCCTTTTTTCTATGTGGTCATTGAACTTTTAGTAAACAAGCTACTGGTGACATTTTCAACTGATACCAATATGGGAAAAGATGCCGTTACTACCTAAAATGCTGGTACGGACGGTGAGTATATGCCAATCCGATACCCCATCATTTATCACATGACGATATTTCATTTATAGTCATATTTGGAATTTTTTATTTATTCCTAGATCAGTCAGTGGTTTTCAAACCTTTTTTTAAGATATATATATATATATATATATATATTTATTTATTGAGGGGTGCCAGCCCCTCCTATACACAGGTGTAATGTTTGTTTTTAGTTCAAAGTTTGTTTTGTAAACGCCATTGACAATGAAGGGAAAATTTTAATGTACCCGTTATTGTATAATATTTTCTCTTTATTGTTAAAGGCATTTAATGTTTGTGTTGGCACCGTTTGTTTTACATCACCATTACACCACCTAATCAACATGAGTTACATTTTAATATATTAGCGGCCCTCACTTCACACGGGTGTGATTTTTGCGGGGCGAGAGATTGGGGGAAGACACGCAGCAAGGTTCGTCGGGATCGGGACTCGAACCCGCGACATGCTGGATTACCAGCCTAGGTGTTCGGACCGCTAGGCTGGCCATGGCCCAAACCTATTAATTTCAAGGACCGTCATAACTCTAAGAAAATGTTAAAATAGTATTGACTGATATGCAAGTTATTGCGTGTTGGAATCGGTATCGTGAAGGAAAAAACGGATATCCCTACATCTCTACTTCGAGGTCACCTTTGTCTGCTGGCATTTATAGACGAGGAGTTTCTCCACTTGCCACTCCCCGCTTGCTTTGCTGTTATCAGGGAGAGAAATAGCCATCCACTTGTGCCTTGGATGCCACAAATACCAGACAATTCCTAAGGGATGATCACAACAAACCACTAAGCTCCAGAGGGTCAGAGATAGAGGAATATTAATTGTCGGAAAGGCCTGCGTAGATAAAACTCAAATTCCATTCTCTGCTCTACTTTCCTTTTTCTTGAATAGGACTACACAGAATGCTGCAGGCTAGTATACAGACAGAGTTACAAAAGGCTCAATTATATGTGCCTGGTTAGCAATTCATTGCTGCTTCAGCATTCTGTCCATATGTCTTGAAACAGTTCATTCAGTGTTCAGGCGATTACATTGCTGCATCCGACCCACATTGATCAAGGTTCAACACATAATAATCGACTAATCGACTAATCTAATATACGGCAACCTTCCCCGTGTTTCTTCACTAGTCCGATCCAGAAGAACACAGTTTCCCGGCCACTGTTACAGAGCTGACAATAAGGTTACAGTATATCTTCCCTTCTTCTCTGGAGTTCTGCCTCAAAGCAGACCAGAGGTAGAAAACTTCCGTTCCCTGATGTCATTGCTAGCGACACATGCATCAATAAGCAGGAACTGGGGATGGCAATGAAGGACCGGAAAGTCTGGCGTGGCATTGTGAAATCCATGATCTCGACCACGGTAGAAAAATGATGATGATGATAAATATATATTTAGTTGTTAAGAAAACTTCAATTGCTATCCTATCACACACCCAATGTTGGACCTTGATCAATGTGGGTCGGATGCAGCAGTGTAATGTACAGTGTGTGTGTGTGTGTGTGTGTGTGTGTGTGTGTATAGAGAGAGAGAGAGAGAGAGAAAGAGAGAGAGAGAGAGAGAAAGACAGAGAGAGAGACTCCCATGTGTATCCCGGACATCATTTATGGCTGTGATGTGAGTGAGATGTGTTATGACGAATCTATGATTGACTCAAGGTTTTAGCCAACTTTGAAACATTATACACAGTGGTTTTCATCCCTTTTCATATCAAAGTCCATTGTTTATCCCGCATTTGAACCACGGACCACCGTTTGATAAGATGTATTCTTCTCTCAGACCCAAGACTTATTATACTAATTATATATTTTGTTTGTCGTTGGATAAGATTTTGTCCACAATTCTGTATTGATGTTGAAAGGAGATAGAGGAGAGATGACAGGCAAATGTTGATCAAAGTAACTATTCTTCTACAGTCTCTAAATGTGTAGCCTTCTGGTAATTAACTGATGCAGATGTTTAACAATAATTTAACTCTTGAGAGCGTAGAAATGCTCTAAAGAGTTAAAGATCTAACAAGGGTCCATTTGGTTTCATGTTATACTTTCAAGAGTTAAATATCTATAAGGGTCCATTTCGTTAGCAACCATTTGGTTAGCTGGAACCCCACTGGTTGAAAACCACTGCATTATATGAGAATATACAAATATCTGGAAGTACTTCTTTAGCCTACTGGCAGTGTGTGCACAAGAACTGTGGCACTGATCCGTCAGCGGTTTGTGAGATTAGTTCTGGACAGACACAGACACACAGACAGACCTTCTTATAGACCAGGAGGTGCCATAAATATGCAAAATGACCACACACACACACACACACACACACACACACACACACTATACTTTGCAGCTGTGTTTGTGTACAGTCAGAGCCTTCCTATAGCACAGAGGTCCATGGCCTGATTTGATGCACCTGCACTGTATACAGGAGATACAATGAGTTGAGCTTCATCTATCCTGCATGGCTGTAGCCAGCAGCTTTTTCAGGAAGGGCTGGTGGCCTGGCAGGGCCGGACAGACATTGTTTATCAGTGATGTCACCGCTTCCCGCGAGGCCCTCTGGGGGTGGGGGGTGGGGGGGGGGGGGTGTGGAGAAGAAAACATCCACATCAGCGATACTGCGTGACAAAGAGCAAAAAATTCCCCTGACATTCTTTGGTCACCCCCTGCATCTGAGCAGGTGGCACATGACCATTCTGGGCAAAACAGAACAGAAAGAGAACTTCTGTTCAATTTGATCGAAGCAATACAACATGGATCACCTCGCATCATTTTAGTCTTTTTCTCAATATCCAACTGCCTGGAATGACTGAGGCAGACATGAGACTGACTGAAATCTATAAACATTTTTACATTTACGTCAATCTTTGGCTAAAATCCAAAAGTCAAGTCAAGGGTGATGTTCCCTAGCCGAGTAGCCAGTTGGGGACTAGCATTACCATGGCAACACCATACCACCTGCCTACACACCACCTGTATTACCCAAGCAACCGACTACCCTAACAAACACCTGTTTTACCCTAGCAACCACATAGCAACTACAGTACTTGCCAACCACATCCTAGCAACCACCTGTTATACCTTAGCAACCACTCGTTACACCTAAGCAACCGCCTCTTCCACCCTAGAAACAGCATTTTACACCCTAGAAACCACCTACAAACAGTGAACCTACATCGTTTCTTCAGGAACTGTACTTTCTATGTTCCTTCTACTGTACCTCCAAAAGAAAAACAAGAAATGACATTATACCAACTTGGGGTAATTAGGTTAAACATAAACCAAAATTACTCTACTAGGCTTCTTATGAAAACTGCAGTTTGAAATAACATATCGTTGCTGTCGGGAAGAAACCTCCTAACTCAATTTTTTAAGTTTTAGATTTATTTGCATAAATCAGTGCTACCCTTTATGTCTGTGTGTTGTTGTGTGTAGTAAAAGACGCTTTGGACAAAACCTCTTAACTCCATCGCACCTTCAAAATGTCTGCTAAAGCAATTAACTCCACCACCTCTCCCCCTCTCATGCAAGTAATTGACAAAATATAAAGTTACAACAACTTTGATGTGGCACTATTGCTTTGTTTTCTAAATATAAGGATTTTTTTGATTTCCTGAAAAAACTAATATTTTTGGAGTTAGGTGGTTTCTTCCCGACAGCATCCATCCATCCATCTTCAACCGCTTATCCGTCACGGGTCAACAGCTACACCAGAGTGCTCCAGACTTCCCTCAACAGAGCAACATTAGTGACTTCCTCCTGGGGGATTACGAGACGTTCCAAGGCCAGTGAGTCGATGTGTTTCCTCCAACTGCGCCTTGGTCTGCCCCGGAGTCTCCTCCCAGTGGGACGTGCATCGAGGACCTCCCTAGGGAGACGCCCGAGAGGCATCCTAACCAGATGCCTGAACCACCTAAGCTGGCTCCTTTCCAGGCGAAGGAGCAGCGGTTCTACTCCGAGTCTCTCTCGTGTGACTGAACTTCGGTGCCAGCCACCCGTCGAAGAAAATTTTGGCCACTTGTATTCGCGACCTTATTCTTTCGGTCATGACCCACACTTCATGACCATAGGTGAGAGTAGGAACGAAGATTGCTCGGTAAACAGAGAACTTTGCCTTCTGGCTCAACTCTCTTTTCGTCACAACAGCGCGGTACCGCGACTGCAATACCGCCCCTGCCGCTCCGATTCTCCGGCTCATCGCCTTCTCCGTCCTCCCCTCACTCGTGAACAAGACCCCGAGATACTTGAACTCCTTCACCTGGGGTAATGCACTTGATGCACGTAATGGAACGTAATTCCTGACAGCTGCAATATTCAATGTCTTTGAACAGTGTTTCAGAGACAGCAAATATCATTCGTATTAACCTATACATTTTTATGTAATATAATCCTGGCCTGAGCACCTCATCGCAGCTGCAGAGCGTATAATAATTGAATAATTTATTCAACTACTAGGTTATTGTATCAGACAGAGCGCTGACAACGTTATCAGATGGGGGTGGTCTTGGTAAACCGTGTTGTTTGGGCCATTCATCAATCAAATAGATGGCCTATAACTCAGACAACGTTGCACTGATAAAGTAACTATTTTCCAGCAGCAACATGTCCGAACAACATTTCGCTGCATGTACCTACCTGTATGGTAATAGTCTTGTATTTATATAGGCTGGCACTTTTCTAGCCTACTGACCAGGCAAAGTGCTTTAAAATGTATGCCTCATATTCAAACATACTGTATACATTCACACAACTGCGGAGGCAACTACTGTATGCAGCAAGGCATAGACTTGCTACTCAGGAGCAGTTAGGGGTTTAGTGAATTAGTGTCTTGCTCAAGGACACTTTGACGCGATGCAAGGAGGAGCAGGCGATCAAACCAAAAACCTTCTTGCCACTCTACCTCCTGAGCCACATGTCTGCAAGTCATTGCATTTTCCCTGTTGGAAAGGAAAGGGCCCAGTGCCAGTGATGTTCCATGAAGTGTGCCATCACATTGACACAACAAAATCTGTGAGAAACCTTGTTGCTTGAACAACAGAAATCTGTTCCTGTGGACTCCTCTGACATCTTGTAGTGAAATACAGGGCTTGTGAATAGCACTCAATTATATCCCAAGATAAATGTCAGATGGCCGTGAATTTTGTTCCTCCAATGCTGTGTTGCAGCCTCGCAGGCAGTCTTCAATTTTGACCTCAAAAACCGAAAGGGACAAGTGCTTCTCAGACAGCAGCAGCTTGCAGTAAAGTAGACAACCAGCTAGTCATACACATAAAGCCCATGTTGTACAATATGCAGATGTGCAAGCAGCCCTGGGTTAAAGGACATCATTTTCAGAGGAGTAGTAGTACCCCCACCCCATTTTTTTTTTTTTTTTTTAATATATTCCTAAGACCGATCTTAACAAAAACATATACTAGGATACTAGGGAGATGCCATACCGTGTCGTTTAATATGTCAGTTTGCCACCTCCCTCTTCACATTCAGTAGATCCCGTGATCTTATGTGGACAGATGTAATTTGATTTCCTGGGGTCTAGTAGGACTATGGTAAATAACAAATATAGCTTCAAGCAGCAATAAGGCAGGACCAAGCAATAAGCCATAATAATGTATGAATTTTGATATCTTTTTCATATAATTCAAAATTGTGGTTGATCTAAAGGTCAGAGGTCAAAAGTCAGAACACTAAAGTTGTTTGGGTATGATGAGACGCATTACTGTATGTGTATCGAAACTTTATTGCTGACGGTCAAACGGATCATGAGCATTTTCAATTGAGTGCTATAGCGCCACCCTTTGGCCAATGGTTGTGGGCTTCGTGTCTTCACCTTTTGGCATAGCCCTCTACCATACTGCCAAATTTCACAAAAACCGACTGTACGGTTAACCCATTCAGGCCTGACGTCGAAATTTTAAAAACTTCTTCTAAATCATGACAATTTTCTGAAAGATTTGAGGCTCGTTTTAACGATTTTTCTAAAATAGCATACTGTACCTACAAGTTTATACATCTGATCAGATCTACAAGCTCATAGCTCATGAGCTTGTAGATCTGCCCTTTTTCAATAGCTAAATTATAACATAATGTATGTAACACCAAAAGGGGTGCCCGCTCAAAATGGGTTAAGAAAAAAAACAGACAAATACAATAAGGGAATTCTTATTTCTTATTCCAATTGTATGTTTTTTAAGGGGCCTTAAAAATGCAGTCCATGAGATGCTGCTACACCCATGCCACATGCTATGTATAAATAAGCATAGAGCTAAACTTTGACTTTGTGCTGTGACCCTGGCCAAAAAAACAAGACATCGATCTAATATGGAACCAATATAGCAGTAGGTGATAGAAGGTACTATGTTAATGTTTGCAGAATATGAATGAAGTCAGATCACAATATGGTGTTCAGTGGTGCAGCCACACTATGAATATGCATACAGATATCAATTATATACTGTGGATTTTCACGTTATTTCAACTATGCCCCAAGTTTCATGTTTACTTCCAGCCTTTTGTGGCTGGAGAGGTGCTTCTATTTTATGATGTCATGCATGTACTATAGCTTGAGTTGTGTTTGAGAAGCTGTTATAGACAGCTTGGCCTACAGCCGAGTGGTCAAAAACAATCACAACTCATCTGCTAATTTTGATCCAGTCAGATATCTACTGAATCGAGTCGTTTTTAAATGTTGATTTAATATACCCACATTGCTATTCGTTTTAGTCAGAAAGAAATTGTGTTTCTGGTAATGACTTACAAATGAATGTGGCAAAGGCATTTCATTGCTGAAATATTCTCTCCACCATTTTTCCCTCTTTATGATATGATATCACTGGTGCCTGTAGTTTCAGCCAAACAGTGCATAGCTGGGAGTTTTAATGTAACACTAAAAATATGGACGGCGGTGCTTTTGATTTATCAAGTTGTTTTCAATGGAGGCAGAACTAAAGGGATGGCCATTGACAAAAACATTACTGAGAAGCACAGCAACATGAAGAGGTCTGCATGCCTTAAAAGAAAAGGACAGAGACATATATGGGAACTTAATCTGGTGACAGTATCTTTATAAGGACTGAGGGTGAAGAAATCAAATGACGTTGTTAGACTTTCTGAGGCAGCCATGTGTGCTGGTATTTTTCTGTTTCCTTAGAGGACTCTCCAAAGTGCCGGAGAGTAAAAATACACAGATGACTTCAGCGGGATGGAATCAGAAAAGGCTGGAAATAATGTATTTTCCATTCTACAGTGTTTAGCCAAGTATCATTCTTACAATAAATGTAAGACTGCCAAAGAGTTTGATGTGGGTAGTGGGTACTACTAGTACACGTGTACAGACAGAATACTCAAAGTCAGATACTGTAAATGTAACCTAGAATGCCTTCAGGACTTTTCCCCCTTTCAGCAATGTGACCAACTAATAACAAAATGTGTGCAATAACTAAATCTGTTATCGATCTATATTATTTTTCTTTTTTTGTATACTATAAATTGGGGTAAAGTTCAAACTTAAATGTACTGATCATCACATGATAGCAGCATCTGTACTACACTAATACTACTATGCCAGATGCAAGCAAGTAACCGATAGCTCCATGTCAGTGTAGGCATATTAGATGCTGCACCTGCCACTGTCCTCCTAGTGCAACACAGGCACAGAGAGTTGATACAGCCCATGTTGTGAAT
This sequence comes from Protomyctophum bolini, assembly GCF_963924005.1. Lineage (NCBI taxonomy): Eukaryota > Metazoa > Chordata > Actinopteri > Myctophiformes > Myctophidae > Protomyctophum > Protomyctophum bolini. Next base: position 12,090,126 of record NC_137874.1, on the reverse strand, counting down.
AATTTAGCCATCCTCTGGACTCTGGCTTCCAATGTGAATCTTCCCTCCTCAAACATACACCTGTGATTTACAACATTTATTCTGCATTCATCAGTGCTACTGGCTATATGTACGTTTTTGTGTCATTCTATTAGAGTATACATACTACCAGCTCGTCACCAATGAAAAAAATGCCTCTTAATTAAGGATTTTGGAATACTTGAATAGACATGAGCACACACAAACACAATTGCAGATGCACATGTTTCCCCTCAATACCATTAGTCACAATTAAGGGCACATTAGCATTGAGGTAAATACACAAGTAGTACACTAATGACTATGCCCCCTGTTGGCTCACACTGGTAAACCTCATCACAAAGGAACCCCCGGTCCCCCACCCACCCGCCTGCTTCCTCCTCCAGAGAGGAAACCTTTTCCCACAGTATATGCTACATAACCTCTAACGTTTTAAACAATATTACGAGCCATGTTATTACTAAACTTTACATTTGTTAGCGTGAACACCAGATACGCCTCTGTTCATCGACTATTAGGCTATATATATATATAGACGGTACGTGCAGTTGACCAAGCAGTCGAATTTTCTCATAAGTTGGAAAACTTGGGTGTATGTGTGTGTGTGTGTGTGTGGGGGGGGGGTGGATGATAAGAATCAGGAGCAAAACCTCAATCCATTGTAGTTTAGCAGTATGAAACCCCGTACGGAGTCAGAATTTTAACCAAAAAGAGCTTTAAAATACTATTTACCTGTCCGTGAGTGTTGACTGTGTGCCACTCATTGGGGTTCCCTTTGGTTTCGTCAGGCTTCACCCAAGCAGCATTTTACCACAACAAACGTCCAGCTCTCCTATCTTCTTAAAGATAGTGAACCTCTTATATTTTCTATCCAAATTGGTCTCTTTGATGCGTCTTCTGGTGACTAATAAAAGTGGTTGTATCTATCCAGTAACCGGGGGAGATATAATAGCTCTTGCACGGTTCGCGAAGTTCGAACCCCGGCCGTTGTTGCTGCAGCTGTGTGATGCGATAAAGAGTTGACTGCTGACAGAAAGCAGAGGTGACCGTGTAAACACTCCTCACAACACGCACAGAACGTTGCTGATGTTTTGCCGCCTGTCCGGCGGGTATAGAAATGCTGCAAAAGTCCAAAACAAGGTCCTTTTCCGTGGAGAAACACCAGACGCCAAATGTTTTCCTTTTGCCAGCCGCTGTCCCGTCTGTCTGCATCCGTATTCCCAAACCACTGGGAAATAATAACCCTCCAGCCGACTAAACTACTGGACTGAAATGGACTTTCAAGTTGGACTGCACGCGTTTTCAGTTTCAGTCCAATAACTTGGGTGCACGAATCGCTGTTTTGTTGCAAGTAATCGTCCCCGGCAGGGCACTTTCTCGCTGGCTACATGGATTTCTTTATTTTTTCCTTTGGAAATAATAATTGTGGTATCATTATTCCAGTTTCCCGTTAGTCTGCCCTGATGCCAGGAAGAATCCCGTCAACTTCCCAATATCTAAAAAAAATCCACTTTGCTTTTGAAACATTAACGCAGTGTCCCGTTACAAAAATTCCTTAGTTAGACTATTCTTGCTTTGCACAGGCTTGATCCTTGATGCGAACATTGTGAAGTGGAAATGTAAAAAGGAAATGCTTCCTCCCCCACCCCCAAAACGGACCAAAAGGGGGAAAAAGTCACCTTTCCTCTTGATGCGTTCGTGCTCTCCTCATAAACTGGTAAATTGCTATTGCACATAGGGAGCTTTCTTATATTATATTAGATTTGAGTTTTGCATGCATTCCATGGTCTAACAGCCCACTACAGCCTCTTCTAGCATACACATGATAGGCCTAATTACATCACTGACATAGTTATGACTCATGTCTAATAACAGATTAAACAGAGGCCTACAATAAATCATTGTTGCTGATAGTGTGAGAACTGAGAATAAGTAAAACAAAAACAATAGACTATAATTTCACTTTGACCATATATATTGATTTTATTTTAATTTCTTCTTTATTTCTTTAAAAAATGCCTTCTTCCTCATTTCCATACACAATTGTCTGTGTATGGACATATTGATAATGTAGCAAAACTCCCAAGAGCTAAAATTACATTCACATCCACTATAGCTGCTGTCCCTGTCAGGGCAAATCTGTAAAACATCTCTCATTGTATAGCCTACTAGGCTACTACTAGATGGTAGCAACAAATCACACGCTGCTACTGTTTTCATCCTGCATTAGACAGAGATACAGAAGAAGAGATCGCCTACCCAGTCATCCTGTGGACTTTACCAACACTGACAGTCCTGGGGGTCCCCTCCCAATATTGGCTATGGCCGTCTGTCCTCAGCTGATCTTTGTCAGGCAGTACCATACTTTATAGCTTATGATCATTATTGACGCTTTATATCCCTCAATGTGTATCAATATACTACTAATATTGTGTACAATTTGTTACTATTACTATCTCTTTATCAGCATGGACATTTCATGTTTTTTATTTTTCTATTATTGTTTTGCATTTGGATATTGCCCACTCACAGACACTACTGCACAGTGCACACCTGTCCACCCAGAATTAGAATAGAGCTATTACTGCACAAATAAACTTGAGCTGAGTAGATCACAACAGCTTTCGTGGTATTTAAGCCCAATACCTATCTTTCCCATCAAAGGAGGGTGGAGGTCTTTAGTTGTGTGAACAATGAACATGCAGTACAGTACTATAGTTACTGTACATGCCATGAGTCTACTCTACAGTGGTACTACCATCAATCTACACCCTGCACTCTTCCCCTATCCTGTATGTACTGTATATTATTACATAAATTCAATATCTGCAAGAGAACCAACTCTTCTAAAGAGCTGAAAACGTGATGAGGTTGATTTCCATTAGGTATATTTTTCCCAGTGGCATCACTTCTACCAATCAGATTCTTCCTATCTCCTCCTTGCTCTGTTATTGGTTTTTCTGAAGTTCTTCCTTCTTCCTCTTCTTCACTTGTTTGCTAGTGAACGTCCGTGGTGTCATCCTCTCTGAAAAGACATAAAGAGGACTTACTACGGACGTGGACATGCACACAGACACGCACACATGTTCAAATACTGTCTGTGTACATGCCTGATGCCTGCACATGCATTCACATAGACATGATCATAACTCACCTTGACTACATGACATTAAAACTCCAGCTCTACTCCAAAACACTGTAGGGAGAAAATCAGGAAACCATTAGAAAGACAACACGCGTTCTCTTCCACAAACAACATGCTTAACACTAATAATATTTTTTGTTACACTATCATTAAACACATATTTTACCCAATGTAAAATATTCCATAAAAAATATTTCTCATCAAAATATATTGGAGTACAGCAATACATGGCAACTACTCTTCTTTGATATTTCATCATGACTTTTCACAAAACAACGAAAATTACATATCATGGGGGGGGGGGGCTATCATAGGGGCGCAAAATCGGTACATACATATATATATATTTTATATTCCTAAAAATAAACTATTGAAGCCTGGAACTTCTCCTTTGGTCCACCCATTCCTGGGACATGTGAGAATGGTTCAGTGAAGTATTTTTTTTAAAATATATCTTTTTATTCATTGTATTTACAGATCTTTCAAAAAAACAAAACATCCCCCAAAGCATTATTTTATTGTGACAAAGCTGATTCATTGAATAATAGTATTGTACTTACACTTCTGCTGGTTTGGGGTGCATAAGTTTCAGTGGAATTTCTGCTGTTACATCGCTGTGAAACAGAAAAACAAAACGGATCAGCATCACAAGGACAGCCCACCATTGCTTCTCTTGGACTGTGGTTGTAAGCGCCCTCGAGTTCAAAGTAAAGACATTACTGAAGTTAAAAGAACCAACTGACACCGGCAGTTACAGTGGTTGTGTGTGGGCTGTGATTGACATTACTCACCTGGCCATGAGGCCGCCCAGCAGGCTGCAGGAATACAATTAGGGACATCACCAGTTAGTCTCTTTTGTCAAATGTGTGAATATTCTTACAGGGCAATTTATCATTAGACAAAAATACCAATTGACCCTAGAAACTCGTCAGGGGCCTGGCTGCAGTCACACTGGACCCCGAGTCAAAGACAACATGACACATTTGTATGGAGGCACGGAGACTCGGAGAGGTACTACTCACCCTCCTCCAGCTACCATGAGGGTGACTTTGATCTTGTAGGACACCAGGATTCCCATTACGTTCTGGTCTACGCCAGAGGAAATACTGAGAGAAAGGCAACACAAGAAGTAAGCAGCGGTATGATGTGTGTGTGTGTGCATGCGTGGCCGACTGGCCGTGTGCGTGTTGTACTCACATTGAGGTTGAGGCCAGGTTAGTGTCGCTGTCTTTCAGTCGTCCGTCCACTGCCAGACCCTTCTTCTCCTTGACGTTGAACAGCATAGGAGTGATCTTCACGCTCGTCTCTAAGTTTGATTCAGCATCTACCGTCTCCCTGTGTAGAGCATGAGTCATGTATCGGCTCGTATCATGTACAGTTCTGCACTGTGCCTCTGTCCCTTGAACTTATGGTTTACTTACGCAAATTCTTGGCTATGGATACATTGGGTGTATTTGTCTGATGAGTACAGGATCACATCTGCCTGCTGGTCCACTGAGAGACAGGGACAGACAGACAAATCATTAAGCCTGAATTATTACTTTGTTGTACGATAGAGCATACATTAAGCATTCTTGTGTTTTCTTCTCATAAACATTTATGCAGTGTAAAATCAGAGCAACAGAAAGCTTTACTAATATCTGAAGTACCAACCATTGACGTTGATTTTGCTGACTGTCTTGTTGCTCTCGTTCCTCACTTTGATATGGATGGTGACTTGTTCTCCATGGTAAAACAGCTGTGGTCAAAACAAGAACTGTCATCAGTATTCATGTTGCCACATTACTCAACATTGACAAATATATGAGTGGGATTGTTTTACAAGCCCCTCGTTTCAGTGATGTACCCTCCAGTTGAAAAGTCATGCTGCTTGAAGATGAAGATACAGTATATTACTATAGCAGCATAGAGTTGCTCTGTTTTGTAACAGTTACCTATATAGTATACCAAGAGAGTTGATCTCTACACTAATACCCAATTCAAGCATTTTCTTGTACTTCACAAAATTCCTGACACATATTCCTGACCTTATGGCTTATGGTATGTATGTTTCTGTGTACCGGTATGTCTAAGCACGGAAATAGCGTTTTTTTCACCACCAAGTGTCACTGTTGTGCAGCCTAACGCACATGCACGCACACACACACACACACACACACACACACACACACACACACACACACACACACACACACACACACACACACACACACAGCACCACTCAGTTCAGACAGGTCAGAGTTTTAGGAATCTTCGGAAAATCCCTGTTAATGACTCATCGGTTTAGTCAGTGGGTGGATCATTGAGATGTACTACTGTATATAGAAAGCCTCTGGCCCCAATCAGTCAGAAATGTAATATCAAAGATGGCCACCATGTAGAACAGGACTTTTGCTACTGTACATCTTTGTCCATGGAGATTTCCAGATGACATGGCTTGTCTGACATCATGAAGCTTTTGCAGATGTCCCCCTTGGGTCCAGGGCCAACTAGGCTTGGAGCGAACTGGATTTTGCGAACGATAAGGCGGGCTCTGTTCCTGTAGAAAAAATAATGCATGGGTAGACGAGTTAAAAAGAGCCACAGAGAGAGACAGAGATTGTATGTTTGAGACAGGCTAGAGACTGATTTTGTCGTACAATGGTGTCACCTGGCAAAGAATAGCCGATCTACAAGTTTCCAACACGCCCCATGGTAACGCTCTGTGAGTTTCTAGATCAGATTTATATACTGTATTTATTTTATTTCTTTTTCTGCTTTTATTGATATAGGTTGTCTAGGCGCCCAGGCGCTTGAGCTAACCACCCGGGCCCGGATATTTTGACATGACACACAGTCGTAAGACGGAGTATAAATCCATTAAGCATAATGATAGCAGAAAGAGAAGAAAGACAAGAGGGTAAGAGGAATGACTAATGAGACAGAACTCACTTCTTATCAAGCTTCTCATCAGGGTTGTCAGCCTCCATAGCGAGGTAGGCTTTCACTTCAAAGTCAACACCGCAGGCCTGAAATGCAATAGATACAAGGTAAACACCTACAGGTACCGGTATATCATTTATATGAAAGTGTGTGTGCGTGCGTGTGTGCGTACTCTACTGTACCACCTCTTTGCTTTAAGAAAGTGTGAGGACTTTGGTTTACTTGTAGGCCTACATTGAACTGATCATTCTACTGCTAAACCAGTGAGATTACTACTATCATTTACTCTGCAAAAGTACAATGATGTTGTTAACTTTACTTTACAGCATGCAGGAAAGGGTATAGCTGAATTTGCCACATTTTTCTACTGAAAGATGTTTTGCTTTAATTATTTATTTCTCCTTTATTTAACCAAGAAGTGCCCCTGAGATGCAAGATCTCTTTTACTTTTAAGGACAATACACCAGCTATTATATAAATAGCATAGCGAATCAGGCTGTATTCCAATTTCCTATGCCAAAGTACCAAAGTAGCTTTGAGAAGTACTACTGTCGCCACCTAGTGGATCTGGTTTGCTAGCAACTATACATAAAATACTGAGCATTCTCTGATAGTACAAATGCTTCCTTAACTTGGTCTGGGTCTTGGGGAGGCCGTCAGTATGTCTAGGTCCTCACTATTTTAATTAATAAGCTTGGGCAACACACCCTAGTCATGTTATTATTTGATATTATTATTAGAATATTTTTTCTTTTTTCATTATCATTTTCTTTTTTAAATCTTTAGGCATACCAATATTATTCATATCTTAATTTCTGTTATTTAAGCTCAACTGGTAGCTTCTATAGGAAGGCCACTCGATAAGCCCCTTTGGGTTTTTTTGGCACTTCCAGCACATCATGTATGTAACTAATCTTGTTTCTTATTGAAATATTTGCTTTCTGTATTTATTTTATTTTACCATACTGTTGTTATTACGTACATATGTGCAAATAAACTAAACTAAACTAAACTATGACTAGGTCGTCTACATTTCATGAGCTGTGTTTAACCAGCAGATAAAGCAGCTGGTAATAAAGTGACATTTACCTTGCGCTTGTCGCCAGTCGCCCCGGGGTCTATAGTGACTGAGCATGGCAGGTTGTTAGGAAGCTAGAGACACACATCATTGATTATTAAATAAAGTTGATGCAAATTCATACACATATCGCTTATTAATGATGAACTCATACATTAATAGAGGTACGTATGCACGTGACATCATCATCATACCCGGAAGTTATGCGGGAATGCCTACTGAGTGGCAAAAAACTACTTTCTGGCCTTGACAGCCCATACATCCAAACATAAAAGTCATATATATATATATTTTTTTTTAAGATATTTTTTTGCGGTCATTCCAAAGACTCTGAAAAATGGGACCCAGTGCCTCCTTGCTTGGCACTCAGCATCAAGGGTTGGATTGGGGGTAAGTCCCTGCGACATACTAGCGTCATGTCCAGGGGGTGTACTTGTACATCAAGCTGCCTCACGCTACAGAAACAGGAGATAGGCTCCTGCCCTTTGGGCCTCATGCCTCGGCAAGGCTACTTATACCCTCTATTGTCTCCGCCAGGCCCAAGGCGTGGTCGGAGACTATGTTAGGTGGGATCACGGTAGGCGTAGTGCTTGTTGGGAACCTCTGGCTTAGACGCCTTCAGTGGTTAAACTTGTGTATGCTGTAGTTAAACACCAAAAGGGGTTCCCGCCTAAAATGGGTTAAAGGAGTAGTTCACGCCACAAAAAACACATTTTCTATCAATTAAACACCCCATTGAATACATTGTTTTTGTCGCATTCCTGAGCCAATAATTAAATGACCAGCAGAGTTTGTCACATTCCTGAGGCATTAATGAAATTACAGAGTCTCAATGAGGTAGGAGACTCAATTGAGTCCCCTACTGACCAGCCACCCGGTCAGCAACTCATTGGCTTAGGAAACAAAAACAAAAAACATCTCCATGAATTCAAGGCTTCATGGGGTGTTTAAGGCTTTGTTTGGGTGAACTACTCCTTTTGGTGGTTAACTGTGTGCAAGTCATTAAGGACCAGGATAAACATTGTCATACTTCAAAAGAGAATGGGCACGCATCTCCTCCAGCCTTCTTAATCAGGGTTTCGTGAACGGGGGATAGAGTGGGCTTGTGGCTGCCGGCAGCTGGGTAGACCTGATACCGCTTGATCCAGATGTCCTTCCTGAAGGACAAGCCCATCACATCCAGGTCTTCACTTCCGTAACGGAAGGCGCATGCCAACACCACAAACACTGGTAACAAACAATTGCTTCTATTATTATTATGATATGCATGATACATGCATTACTCTGAATGTCGATAACTGGCCTAGAAAAGTCTTAGACGATTGTACCTTTTTTGACCCCAAAATTCTTTGTATCCAGCTTTACAACACCATCTGTGAAAATAATGACATGATAACTGATGTTAGTATTCTACGCGCGCACGGACACGCACACGCACACAGGAAACAGGAACTCACCAATATTGTCAACATGGTCAACATGGTCTACGTAGTCCCTCTTTGCCAGGAAGAGGGTAATCTGTAGGATACAAGTCAGAATATTAGGGTTTCAGTTTTGTGACCACTCAAACCAACTCAAAAACAATTCTGCCCATGTAATATCAGAACTGTCCTGTTCCCTGTCTGTTCTCTGTCTATGTAAAAATAGAAAAAGAAGCATAACATATGTACTACATTTTTTCCTGTCCATAACCTTATTCTATGCTCAATAAAAACTTTAAAATTGAAGAGGAGAGGTAAAATAACGTGGAAATAATAAGAAAAAGGATCTTACCGCCTCACTTTTGCTCGTCTTCCTGAAAACCCTTTGCACAGGAACAAAAGACAGCATATATTAGGGGTGGTTTAATGAGTTATACCGTAATATCAGTCAGTGTGTTCTAGGTTTTTTCAGAGGGCATACGATAATCATTCCCTGTGTGACATGTGTGCGTATAGGCTATAGGCTTCCACAGAGGTGCCCAGACTTTTTTGACTTGAGAGCTACTTTAAAAATGCTCAACCAGCTCAACAAGATCACGAAACCCAAATCATCAGCAGATTAATTTCAATTTTGTCCATAAAACATATTTAACCCCCCAGAAAGCTTATAGAATGAGACGTGCTATATCACCAAACTGTACACTTTGTTCTTTAAATACTACTGGTACATAATATGTATACATATGTATACATAATAATATGTATACATATTATGATGTGGGAATGCCCCACAGTCCAAAGTTTCTGGGAACAGATAACTAATTATCTATATCTAAAGTATTACAAAAACATATTCCCTGTTGTCCCAAATTATTGCTCCTTAATGATGATGATTCTTTAACTTTAAGTATAGTTCAGAGACGATTCTGGCTGGCAGGAAGTACCGCTGCAAAAACAAAATTGGCACTGCGATGGCAAGCTCCACATTCTCTGCTATTTATAATCACTGGAAAGTTTTGAAACAGTTATTAACTGATGTTAACAATGGAGCTTTCTACAGCTAGATTAAATGGTGCAAACTATCAAACAATAGACAGCTGGAACCATTATTCTCTATCAAGTTAGGACCTCTATTATATAACTAGCATGACATATAACTAATTATATCTGTATATTCCCCTTTGTTCTTTTTGGTCTTTGTTGAAATCTTTGCTCTTTTCTTTTTCTTTTCAGGCCTATGACGGGGTGGGTTGGGAGGGATTATGTTTTATTTTTATTTTATTTTTTTTAATCTAGTTTTATGTTGTATTTAATTTCCATGTCAATGGTGGTTGGTGCTGGGGTTTGGAGGTACAATCAGTGGCAAGCCACTGATTGTAGTTGGCAAAGAATTTGAATTATGTTTTATGTGCATTTCTTATGCCTTTACCTGTGCCTTTCATCTAAAATTGAAATAAAAATGTATTTAAAAATAAATAAATGACCAGCTCGACAAGATCTACCCACTGAGAAAATATTATTCCATTGCTGAAAATAGTTAAAATACTTACTTGGCCTTTGGTTCATCAGCGCTGGAGCACAAACACAAAATAAATGAGGGACATTTTTAATTATTATTTGTTGTATGTAACTTGTATGTAATGCTACTGGTGTTGAAAACAAAGTATTACATTGTGGGTTATCAGGCAATTTTTGATGTCAATCAATCATGTCATGTCATGTGATCTACCTGCACTGTGCACAGCCTTTGTGATCTACTGGTAGATCATGATTGACCTTTTGGGCACTAATTATATCTGTATATTCCCCTTTTTTCTTTTTGGTCTTTGTTGAAATCTTTGCTCTTTTCTTTTTATTTTCAGGCCTATGACGGGGTGGGTTGGAAATGTTTTATTTGGTTGGACCACCACTGCAGTTAATATGTTGCCTGTAAGGCTTGTCTAAGAAGCTACATTTGGCTACTGTGAGAGGCTCAATTATGCGAAATTGAGTCCCTATTGTTTACAATGGAGAAGCTCCCGGGGCAGGAAGCCGTGCGCTGCCCGGTCTGTTGTTGTGGTCGCCACTATGGAATACTTTTCTACACTACAACAAACCATTTACACCATTTACACCATTTTAAAGTGGATTTTCATGACAAGCAACTCAGCGGTCGGTGCAGTGGCTTTTCAAAGGTAACTTTAAAAATAGGCAGTCTAGCCTGAAAGACGGCCGTAAATGGTCCGCAGTCAACCTGTTAATTTGTAGTGTGTGGACCATGGTGACATTGATCAATTCTTGATAAGAACGCTTCTACTATATTATTTAGGCCCCCACAATCTAAAGCTATGTTTCTGTCAGTGGTTCTTCGATTAAAAGAAAATAGCTAAAGCATACCATAATGACACCAAAATGGGTTCCCGCCCCAAAATGGGTTAAGGCAACCAGCCGGTTCCACGCGCTGTACAAGGTGCCCTTTTGTTCTCTTGAGCACCTGCCCCTCTAAATGTCTGTGCACACCACTGGCTTTTACAATTGGGCTGTGCTGAGATTATATGGTCATCATGGCACTAAGCGTGGTGGAGATATAGCGTAATCTGGTGGACGAGGGCTGGATGGGGCAGGTGGAATAAGGGTAGCAGTTGGACTCTGAAGGTGTGTGACGGGTCAAGGGGCCAATAAGTTCTTATTCCTGATCCACTTATCAAGGTTATTATAGTGTTGAACTTTTCATTAGCATTTTGTTTTAATGTTAGTGGTAGTCTTAGTTTTGACCATAATATGTGGTAGGACTATTTGTATTGTTTAATGAAAACCAACCATAAAAGTATTCAGTTACAACTGTTTGACAGTTAAACAAATGTAAACTAAGGACTAAGAATAGTTTTTGGCAAAGCCTCTTCATTTTTATTTCGGTAAACTAAAATGTTTTGATAATTCTAGTTTAGTTAACTTAACTATATTTGGTCAAAGTCTCCTCATATACTGTACACCTGATGGACATGGGTAAACAGACCAGTCCTTCATGAGCCTCTGCAAAAACCTCTATAAGCTCTTATAATGTGTTAATGTGATCTTTAAAGAGTTGACTGACCCAAGGTTGGCATCTGGACCCCAATGCAATTACAACGCCTCCAGTACCACGTTTCAGCCCTGCGGCCGTGTTGACCTCTATTATAGAAAGGTCAGTGTCAACCAACCTGCCCTGATCACCTCCCTAACAGATTGTAGTAACGTCAGCTTTATATCAGTTATTGTCCTCTTTGTTGTATCCAATGAGATTGCAATGCGATTGTGTTCTTAACCTTAGCTATATGGTGAAAATAGCCAATGAACATGCACACACTGAATTCACCTCAGTGCTATTTTCTGGATTTAGGAAATTCTTTCTGCCTATATTGACATGACCAAAATAGGGATGCCAGGTTTAAAGAGGTTAAAAATGGAAATCCTCTCTTTGTATGCGAAGGAGAGAAAGATATTTCAAGACTTACTTGGCCATTTTGGGTTGATCCTTTGACTTTTTTGTTCTGTTGACAGAAAAGAGAGAAACAAATACAAGTGAGGTGAATGCAGTGTGACAATGTGACAGTGATGTGAACTGTGAAGTGAAGTGAACTGTGAAGTTGATCTGCTCTCGCTGTCAACCTCACATGGCAGAAGGCTTGGGGATTTATTCTGATGTTAAGTAGGGTTAATCTTGTGAAATGAGATCAGATTACAGCATTGGTGTTAGCTATTGGCGAAGGATCAGTTGCTGGCGAAGGATCAGCCTTCCATTATTGTTCTTCTGCATCCAATCAGTAGTACAGCCTATATACATGGGCAATGTCACACACCTGTAGGCTAAGGGCGTTGAAAAGCCTTGGAGCAAGGGAAAGAGAACAATGATGCCCTCAAGTTTAGGGCAAAGCTCTCAGATTTTCTCTATAGCTGTCAAATTAGGTTTGTGGTAAACTTGCTTATATGTAGCCTATGTGTCTATATATCGATACAATTAAAACAACATGCTATAAATTGTAATTGACCTAACATAATTTACATATATGGTAATGAATTGCATCTTTAGTCCAACCCAACATTGGTAGACAATAGCCTACTATAGAAGTGTATATTTGTACATCTTTAAATGTTCTGATTAATTGAAAATGGAGGACCTAGTGACCTAATGGAAGTCTTAGTGCTTTTCATGGTTTTGTCCTTAAAGTAGCCATTTTTGTATTGACTTGTGCTTTCGCTTGAAATGTACACATTCTACATAATGTGAAATGAACATTTCAATCAATCAATCAATCAATCAATCAATCAATCGAGTTGAGGTGTAGACTGTGCATATAGAAAAACAAGTTTTCCTGTAAATGTGCTGTAAATTAAAAGCCTTTGCGAATTAACATAATCTTATTGCAGTTAAACACTATATACTATACATTGTATACAACATTTAAGTTAACTCCAATCAAAAACAATATCATGAGGTTATTCATGCCCATTAGTTTCGCAAGTATAGGCATAGAGAAAGAAATATAGAGGAATAGACAGGGGGACACATGAGAGACAAACTGACGGACAGCGCACTACGTTCAGCAGAACCAAGACAGCCTGTACCACTCAGTAGGTACTACGATAGTGTATAGCCCTCCAAAGGTGCAACGACCCCAAGAATTAAGCTACATGCATTAAGGCTACACAGCACATTTCTTTCTCATATTCATGAACTAAAATCTCTCCATCTAAGAAGTCTGCACAAGACTGTGGTCTAATGCCATTATGCCATTAACCTAGTTAACCCTGGAGTACCTATTTTGGGCATGTCATTGTACTGTAGTATGAAAACTCCCTCAAAATAGCCTCCTAGGCCAATATGCTTACACGTACGCACATCAGGTTCACACGTGTCATATTCGTCAGTGTTGCGCAGTGAAAATAGCAGATATACAAGCTCAGATATAAAAGTTTGTTGTGACATGTCAGACTTAAGTGGTAATCATATCGGTTCCAACACTGTGTAATATGATCCTCGTATCATACTTAAGTCCTGGTTAGGCATACTGGTAAAGCTGGGTGTATTTTCAGCTTTAAGCAGCCCAGAGGAGAGCTTCCGATAAGAGTGTGAATGACACCGATGAACCATCCCATTTTCAAGGGGATCCGCAAATACATAATACATATTTAGAAACTAAAGAACACAGAACAAAACATACTCTCTCCCCATGCCTTCCGCCTGGAGACAATAAAATAAATAACCAGAACAAAATGACCAAATAAGCCTTCAATGACTAGTAAGAACAACTAGTTTTGAGTAAAAGTAATGCCACTTAGATTCTGATGTGGTTTATCTACCCAGGGGTTTTAATCCAAGCAATTTTATGGCAATTTGATGGTGTTCTTGAGGAGCTCCTCACACACACAACCTCACCTCACCATCCTTTTTTAGGTAGTTTTAGAGACCAGGATTACTGCATGTTTTTGTGAGGGTACCTACCCTAGGGGACACGGGGAGAACATGCAAACTCCACACAGAAAGGCCCTTTCGCCAACCCCGCCTCGGGTATGGGCACTGATGACGCGGAGGAGGGAACACGCCCCCCAGCGTCGACAGCAGGAATCGAACTCAGGACCATAGCTGTGAGGCGACAGCAGTGTGCCACCGTGCGCACCTCACCATCCTGACTAAGAATCAACTGGGGAAGTGGGAACCAGTGCGGATGGGGATATGGGCTAAGAATAAGATTATTTTTCTTTCTTGAGTTATATAGCGGTGGGCAGGGACAGAGGGCCCTATCTTGAGAGGTGTCTTACAGTATTAGTACTATGGACAGCTGCAATGGTGGGTGACCTACCTTCAAGTGGCGCTGTTGAGCCACGCACGCACGCACACACACACACACACACACACACACACACACACACACACACACACACACACAGCACCCGCAGATATGATTTTTACTATTTTGAAAACCTTTCTAAAATAGGGAAAATAGCCGATCTGCATCAACGTTGTGAGCTTGTAGAATGTCTCTTTTCACTATATTAAAATGTTTTTCAAAATAGTAAAAGATGCCAAATAAGTTTAGGCATAAGTCAAGATGGGGCCCAGAGTCTCAAATAAATGTCTAGCTCCAACCTAGACCTCCTAGACCTCCATGTCCTTACATGTATGTAAGGACATGCATCTTTCTGTAAACATCTGGCAACTGTTTATAAAGTATTGAGCTCTGGAGACGAGAGAGAGCGGAGCTGAGCCTGGGAAACTGACATCACACATGCAGAGATGATAGCATGGGACACCTTCCGGGGTTCGGCATCTCTGCTTTTGGCTGTCATTGAATAAATTATAAAGATGATCAACAACTCTTGTCTTAATTTCCAAAATCCTTCATCATAATGGCGTCACTACCGGGCGGAAACTCCACATCAATACCAACAATCTTCTCTTTCCTTAATCCGTACTGATTGCATGGTCATTGACCACGACACAATACTTTCACAGACCACCAGTGGTCCAAGGCCCACCAGTTGAGAAGGACCCATACTGACACCATTCCAACATCATGTGCTTCCTTATATCTGTCCATCCATCTGTAACCACCTGGGTCTCTCACATGGCACAAAAAACATCTATGGCCCAAAAGGAGAAACCCCCCTGACCAAGGGGGATATTAGGCCTACTGTATGAGCTACAGGCAGGGCTACTCTGCTATCTAACCATTCATCCAACCAACCATTCATGATGAAGTCTTACTTGAATTCAGATGTCTGTGTCCACAAAGTCTACCGGTATTCTGGTACAGTGTGTAGAGTGTGTTCTTACTGTCGACAACTGCTTTTATACTGAGACCAGCTCTCCCTCCCCCAGGCTTAACCGGACCATTATAGCAACAGTTGTATGCCTCGTAATCCAATTAAGTAATCAGCATTTTGCCATATAGGCCAGGATTACTGACAAATGGCTATATGATGAAATAATATAATACATCATAATACACCTACCTGAATCTTGTCTTTCATGAAGACAATACAATAACTTAATTGGTGCAATGTGCAGACACATTTATTGTGTATTAAATCAAGCAAAACAGGCAATCCAGAGACGTCCATATGTCAACAGATTACTAACACGCAGAGGACTGGGACTTGTCCCATAGTGGTGTATGTGCTTTTACACTCATGATTGCACGCACGCAGGCACGCGCGCGCGCGCACGCGCACACGCACACGCACGCACGCACACACACACACACACACACACACACACACACACACACACACACACACACACACACACACACACACACACACACACACACACACACACACACACACACACACACACACACACACTTCCATTTCCCATTGCATTTGACCATTACAAAATAATCACATCATTTTAGTTAACTTAAAAAATATGTTGTCTTTACAGTATGTGGAAATTTGTTTGACTATGCCATACAGTATAGGTAATCTTAAAATAATGTGATATGACTCCCAATTCCCTGCCGCTCACATCTACAACCTCACACCCCTGCAGTTCAGTTCATAATTGCAGAGTTTACAAGATTACACTCAGGCATGAAGGAAGCATGAGTCCAAGTCCATTGCTCTCCCCATGTCCCCCATATATGGGGACTAGGTTGGCGGAGGGTGTGTAGATCCCAGCTCAGGGTCACATTAGACAATTGACACAGGGGTGAAAAATGCGTTACAAAAGTTTTAGAAGTAGTAAAGTAATCTCACAGATCCAAAGTACAATGATCACAAGTTCTAGGTCTAGATGTCTCTGCACTTGTACCCCTGGATAAGAGTGTCTGCCAAATTTTGCAAATTGTAAACTAATTGTGTTGTGTGATGCAGAGAGGGTCTGGCTATCACAG
The DNA here is from genome assembly GCF_963924005.1 of Protomyctophum bolini. Classification (NCBI taxonomy): domain Eukaryota; kingdom Metazoa; phylum Chordata; class Actinopteri; order Myctophiformes; family Myctophidae; genus Protomyctophum; species Protomyctophum bolini. Next base: position 12,073,689 of record NC_137874.1, on the reverse strand, counting down.
GAACAGCTGAATGGAAGTAACAGGTTCCTGTCTCATCATGTAATGTGACCATTGGTGAGAAGTGATCGTACCTTATTCAAATTGTCTGGCTCTTGCACTTCGATCGTCTATTGGTTTCTTGTCAGCCATAATTTTTGGAAGCCAGTAATTCTGCAGAAGGACAAAGCATGTGTTTTATGTCAATAAAGTCCAATAAAGTGGGTGTGGATCTGCTTAATTGTGTAATTGTAAACAATGAAAGTATAAATTATTATCTTTTGTACACAATGTATACATGTGCAAAGTGAACTCTGGCGGGCTGAACCTCTATAGTGTTATATGCTATTTTAAAATGTTTTAAAATAGTAAAACATTTAAAATAAGTTTAGGCATAAGGGGTTTTAAGGGTTTCGCAAGATATGGCTGCTAAGAGTTCAGGCCGCTAAGCGTCCCTCACACCGTTGCACAGCCAATCTGACCAATCGCCAAGAGCTTTGTCAGAGTAGACGTACAGAGATCTTCATATATGGAGATCTCTGTATCTGTGTGTCTACCTGTGTCCTTTTATGAGTGAATAGGGGAAGGGGATCAATGTCACGTGATTCCCTTTTTGTTTTACCCTTTGAAGGTGCAAACAAAGGTTTGGCCTTATTGCCGGTCAAATACCTACCGGTAGATGTGTCTCAATTTACCCAAGGGATAAATTATATGAAGCAAAAACTAAATGCAAGAGCTTGTAGGCTTTCTGGGGAACTGGTATAAGAATCGAGAACTTGTGAAACAAAACTCCATTGGTGGCAAAAGAATATTCACATTATAGGCTAGGCCTATCTGAATATGAACTCATGAAGTCACAAAAAAGTGGACACAAACGTGTGTCCATGTTCACAAACGTGAAGATCAAGAGTTACAAACTTGTAATGCAACAACTCGCCTAATATGGCTATGTAGTTTATACAACCCAGACTACCAGTAGGCCTAAAATATAGAGACAAATTAAACAAATTAAAAAACGAACTAAACAACTGTCCAGTTTGCATTCATATATTTAAAAAATAAAAGGGTCTTTATAATAGGTCTACTAGCTACATGACAGGATGGGCTGTATTGCATTTGTTACATGATAGCTCTTTTTCTCAATTGCAGGTGCTGTCACTCTACCTACATAAGTAACAATTAATGCTGTTAACTGAAAGGTGCATGATGCTACACTGTAGCAGCTACAGTAACATCAAAACACTACATTTTCCATAACAAATATTATCCAACAGCATTTCAAGTTATACAGATGAATTGATGGTGCATTTTGCACTTATTAAATAACTTTTAAAACATGATCTATAGCAAGAGCACAGAACAGACTCACCTTCCTCACAGAGCCAACAGATGGAAGGATGTAGCCTACAAAAACATAAAACAAATTTCTGTTGAAAAACATCATAAAAATTGTGATTAACTGTGGTTAACTGCATGACCTTCAGTTCATAATATTCAAGTTTATGACGAAAGACCTCAGAATCAGTCCTAGTTGTAAATTGTTGTTTTTACACAATGTTATTGGGCCCGGGTTACTTTGTTCCATTATGTTAATTTAATTGTATTTGGTCAAGTGAAGTCTAAGATGTTTTGAAAAGCTTTTGCTTAAAAAAATTACATTTTTCAAAATGTCTTGGCTTGCTACAAATTTGTCGTGGAACCGAAATCCAACGAATTACTCAATTCTGCAGCCTGTCCCACCCACGTGCTGGTAGGCCTACTGTAGGCTAAGAATGAAACCATAAGATGTAACGATTATCAATAAATGAATGTTGTCACTTGTCAGATAGCAACAGCCAGCCCTGCAAGGGGGGGGGGGGGGGGGGCGCATGGATGGATGCCACGCATCGTGTCATGTGGCTCAACTTTATTTTGTAGCTGACGTCAGGTAGACAGTGACCCTCCTCGTCCTCCGGTAAAGAGGAGAGGAGAGAGGGGAGAGAGGGGGTACTGTACACTACACACACAGCACAGCAGATCCAGTCCAGATCCAGTAGAGCGCGTATCGCTGCACCGCTCCGCCACTGCAGTAGATTTAGCGCTGCTAATGCTGCCGCCACCGCCGCCGCCGCTGCTGCTGCTTGGCCGCTCGCTCCTCCGGTATAGTCCCACCGCGGACTTATAACACTCCACACCGGACCCCCCGGTGAACGAAGTTGCGGGGAGAAGAGCCTTGCCATGGCGGAGTCGAACCCGCTGCGGGGGTTCCCCCGTCTCCGTCGGGCCGCGGTAAGCTCCTGTCGGCGAGGTGGGAAGTGGGGAGGTTTCTAACGGGGCGGCGAGAGGATACTGCAGCAAAGAGAGAGAGAGAGCGAGAGAGAGAGAGAGAGAGCGAGAGAGAGGGCACAGAGATTAGGGGAAAGAAACTATCTTGTACTGCCGCATAGGGATATGCATGCCATGCATTGCAAACTAACCAACTATTCAGCCTTTGTACATGTGGTTTGGTGTAGATCAAAGATTGTAATCACACCAAAGTGGTAGTCAGACAGGCCACTGGGCCAATGACAAACGCGTGTATTTGTGTGTATGATAATGTGTGTTACTTATTTGGCCAGCAACTGCAGGTGCACAACCAACCAATGAGAGTACTAGCATAGGAGCTTTAGCATTGCAGCATAAAGTGTGTCTAAAGCTAAATGTATCCTTTGGTGTCATTTGGATATAGGGGGCTACATCTCAAATAATTGACACCTGCAGGTAAACTGAGAGTATAGCCAAATTCGTTGTGGTTTTTACAGTTTCTGGAAAGAACGCAGCATCTCAAAGTTTGGGGGTGGATGGAGGGGCATTTGGAACTATCCAAAAAAATCTAAGCTCACTTCACACTTGCAGCAGTATATATGGGCTTCGTGCTACTCTAAGCAGTAGCCTAAACACTGCAGTATAAAAGTTGTCGATTGTCTTGATAGCAAATCATTGCAAAATCCTCTAACTATGCTCTGTACTCACTCACACGTGGATTTACACTGAAGGTGGGAGGCAGGGTGAGTGATGGGGAGGCAAGGAAGGATGGAGCAATGGGATGATCTGGGAGTGGACTCTGGAGTTTTGATGGACGAGAAAATGATTGGTAGGCCTATGTGACATGAGTAAGTCCACCACTTTCAACACCAACATAAAAGCCAGAATATTAATCACTGAATAATCATTCCTAAATAACCTATTTTCAAGCTTGAAAATATGATATATTTGTGAAATATTTGTAGAGAAAAGTGATGTGGTTAGGGGGAGTTGGAACTGGGAAGACAGAGAATAGGCATAGATCAGCAGATTGATAGATAGGGAGAGATAAAGGATGCAGAGAGTGTCAGGAAAGCTGACTGTCAGACTTCTACGTAAAGCGCGCTGGATCCCTGCTACATAACGACAGCAAGCTGCCAATTCTGCAGCATGCAGGGATTTGGTAGATTGGACTCCCAGTTGTGTCTGGTGGTGAGAGTGAAATGTGATCATAGCTAACCTGTTAATTTACACTGAATCCTGCCTTCTTCCTATGAAGAGGGTGGTAGTAATGGTAAAGGTATTACTACAGTATCTCCCTCTTCCTACTGTCTTAAAAAAGAAATAGCAAGAATACTGGAAACTTTGGAATTCCATCAACTGATTGACCCTTCTCATCTGCTTTTCTCAGCGTCGACCTGCCATTGTAATTTAAAAAAAAGTCAAAGTTTATACTGTAGTATGTTTGTTTGTACAGGTTTTGAATAATAGAGTTTTACCACAGAACCCCTTTCCTTTCCTTTCCTTACCTCCTCCTCATCTTATTATTGTGTCTCTTCCAGACCTCTTTTCCAGGTAACCTGCACCTGGTCCTGGTGCTCCGCCCCACAGGTCTGCTGAGCTCCACCCCTAGCCCCGCCTCCAGCACTGACCTGGGCTTCCGCTTCAGCCAGGATGATTTCCTGTTAAAGATGCCGGTGAGAGAGGGACACTCACACTGTTAAAGATGCTGGTGAGAGAGGGACACTCACATGTTAAAGATGCTGGTGAGAGAGGGACACTCACATGTTAAAGATGCTGGTGAGAGAGGGACACTCACATGTTAAAGATGCTGGTGAGAGAGGGACACTCACATGTTAAAGATGCCGGTGAGAGAGGGACACTCACACTGTTAAAGATGCCGGTGAGAGAGGGACACTCACATGTTAAAGATGCTGGTGAGAGAGGGACACTCACATGTTAAAGATGCCGGTGAGAGAGGGACACTCACATGTTAAAGATGCCAGTGAGAGAGGGACACTCACATGTTAAAGATGCCAGTGAGAGAGGGACACTCACACTGTTAAAGATGCCAGTGAGAGAGGGACACTCACATGTTAAAGATGCCAGTGAGAGAGGGACACTCACAAAAGAGGAGAAAGGGACCACAAGGGCAGCTGGGGAAGAGGAAATAGAGAATAAAGTCCACAGTGAGCTGACCATAATGTAATGGAAGGTTCTGGGTACAATCCCCCCAGCAGACACTGTACCTGTGTTCAGTATCCTCCTGTTCGGTATCTTGCAGGGGAAGATATCACTCTTTGCAGAAATCTAACTTGTTACGTTGTGGGATAGTGTCTCCAACCACAAGGCTGCTCTTTATTGGTAAAGATTTCTGACACAATATGGGTAGCCCTGTTTATACACTGCTAGTTCAGCATGTCAAAAGTACCAGAGAAAATATATCATCAATGTAGCTATACTGCACCTAAAACAACATATGGAGAAAAAAAACTATCCCCATAAATACATTTGAGTAGTTTTATGAAAATGGGCTGCCTATAGAACCATCCCAGTCCCAGACGGCGAGACAGGACATGAGGTTTGTAGGCTGAGATTGCAAGGCACTGACATTGTGAATCCCTTGGAAAGTGGGACAGTACTGTTATTTACTGTTACGGGGAGACATTTTGGAGTCACTCCCTAGACCAAAATGGATTGAATGAGGGAATTGCTTTAGAACTTCTTTTTTCAAGAGTGTTATTGTTTAAGAATCTGCACCTGGCATTAATAAAAAATAAATTGTGAGTTGAGCGTGACTGACAATCGTTTGGACTGCTTGCGTGTAGCAGTGGTTTTCGCAGTGGTTTTCGCCTGTGACATGATCTAGTGAAAATATCAGATCTACAAGCTCAACGTGGCGCGGCTGATTTTGAAAATGTCTTGAAATAATATTAATTCAAAACGTGTCGGCGACCCACAAATGGCGATGACAAATGGGCGACCCAGTGTTTGGGAACCGGTGCTTTCCTTTGGACCTACAGTACGTTGTGTACAGTTAGCTGCCTTGTGTCTGTTGTTGTACTGCACCAGGTGGTGATGCTGCGATCGGTGGGCGACCTGCTCCGCTACATCGACGAGAACCACCTGGCGGCAGAATTCACGGGGACGGTGGAGTACTGCCAGAGTGACTGGATTGTCCTCCGCACGGTACACAACTATGGTGTGATTCATACAATTGACCGGTGTAAAGTAACTAAGTACATGTACATGTTAAGGTATGTTTTTATCATTAATACAAAACAAACTATTTGAAAAGAGCCTATCTATAAGCTCGGCTCGAGTCACAATGCGTGAAAACTTTTGGGTACTTCAAGTACATTGTTGTACTTTTACTCAAGTACATTTTTAATTCTTGACTTTTACTTGTAACTCTAAGTACAAAATGTGAGTACGTTTTCCACCACTACAGTTGAGAATCTTACAAATACAAAGAAGTATAAGATACAGATCTGTGGTAGGGTATGCATGTACATAATGAAACATTGCATGCTGTTTTAGCTGGGTTGGTAGAGGCTGCTCTTTAGTGCACGCTCTATCAAGTCAGAATCACAACCGCTCAGGAGTGCTCATGCCTTTGGATATGGATAATCTGCTTCCTGATATGTCATCGTGCTAACCTTTTGTTGTTGTTGTTGTGCTTGTTGTTTGTGGGGACTCTATTTTGGAGGGGGAAGAATGCGTAACATCAGGACGTTGTTTTCTGATTCTGTTGTGTGTGTGTGTGTGTGTGTGTGGGGGGGGGTGTTGTCTCTACAGGCCATAGAGACCTTTGCAGTGACAGTGAAGGAGATTGCTCAGCTTCTGCAGGGCTTTGGTTCAGAGTTGACTGACACCGAACTCCCAGATGATGCCAACGCCATTGAGTTCCTGTTACACTCACACACTCATCGTTACAGGCAGATGAAGGTTCTCTCTCGCTCTAAAATGAACAAAATTTATTCTGACAAAATATACAATTATGTGTATTATTATTATTATTATTTGGGGGGGTAAAAGAAAGTTGTTGGTAAAGGTGTATAACATTTGTGATCAATTTTACGCATGACCCCCTATATCCTGGTGCTGAGGTGTAGTAATTGAGTTTAAAAAGGAAGGTAACTCTTGTTTTAAAACATTTATTAAACAGCGCTTTGATAGGATCAAAACGTTTAATAAACCTTTTTTAAGGAGAGTTGGTAGTCAAAATTTAACAAATGCAGAGTTTTTTATTTTATACAATGGCAGAATCAGCTTTGTTTGCATTAGTTTGTATGCTAAAAGTGTGACTTTGAGACCTGTTTCAGTTGACCTTGTTGTAAGTCAATGGGGTGACTATTGGATTATCAATGGTAATCTATTGAGCAACTATTGAAGATATCAAGCCAATGTTTGGATTTACATGATAATCATGGAAAGGTACATGACCAAAACCTCTACCAAATATTGTGCTTTCATGTCATTTCAGGATGACATCAGGGGTGTGCTGAAGGAAGGACGCCTCCTGCAGGCCAACCTGGAGACTGCAAAGGCTTCCAAGAGAGAAGGAGTGGAGGAGAGAGACATCCAGGCAGACACACGAACTGTTCAGAGGTATGGAGTGGAGACCACATGAGAGAACTGTTCAGAGGTATGGAGTGGAGACCACATGAGAGAACTGTTCAGAGGTATGGAGTGGAGACCACATGAGAGAACTGTTCAGAGGTATGGAGTGGAGACCACATGAGAGAACTGTTCAGAGGTATGGAGTGGAGACCACATGAGAGAACTGTTCAGAGGTATGGAGTGGAGACCACATGAGAGAACTGTTCAGAGGCATAGAGTGGAGACCACATGAGAGAACTGTTCAGAGGTATAGAGTGGAGACCACATGAGAGAACTGTTCAGAGGTATGGAGTGGAGACCACATGAGAGAACTGTTCAGAGGTATAGAGTGGAGACCACATGAGAGAACTGTACAGAGGTATAGAGTGGAGACCACATGAGAGAACTGTTCAGAGGCATAGAGTGGAGACCACATGAGAGAACTGTTCAGAGGTATAGAGTGGAGACCACATGAGAGAACTGTTCAGAGGTATGGAGTGGAGACCACATGAGAGAACTGTTCAGAGGTATAGAGTGGAGACCACATGAGAGAACTGTTCAGAGGTATGGAGTGGAGACCACATGAGAGAACTGTTCAGAGGTATAGAGTGGAGACCACATGAGAGAACTGTTCAGAGGTATGGAAGGACCAAGGGATGGAGACCACATGAGAGAAAGGGGATCTACTTGATTATTCTTTTTTTTTAAATAAAATAATACATTTTTAACCAATGATCGACCTTTCAGGGGCAAATTAAAATGCAGCTTGTAAATTATTTTCTTTGTTTTCTCACACCGGTATGTCAACCAAGTATTATAATAGTGCCTAATCAGACTATGGATTTAGTAGATTATAAAATATATAATATAAAACATCGCAGCAGAGAAGGGATGGACTCGCTGTTCTACATGGGTGGTGCTCTGAAGCACGGCACGGCCGGGGCTTGTAAATAAAAAAAAGGTGCTCCTCTTCCCGCTTTATCACTCCCTGGACATGACTCTAGTATGTCACAGTGACAATCCCCCCCAATCCGGGGGTGCATACTTAGTAAGTATGCACGGACTTATTTAAGTATTACTTACATAAGTCCGTCAGGCATTAGTCCGACAATACCGTCGCTCCCGACATGCGTGCCCGGTTACAACGAACCCATGGCAGGTTAAAACGAACCTGTGGCAGTTTAAAACTAACCCGTGGCTCCTGACATGCGTGGCAGGTTAAACGAACCTGTGGCTTCCTGTGAGGTTACGTTTAGGGTTGGGTTTTGGGTAGGGTGTCGGACTAATGCTTGTTGGACTGTTACGTTAGGCCAAACACATGCACCCCCCCCCCCCCCCCAATCCAACCCTTGATGCTGAGAGGATGCAGGGAGGTGATGCAGGGAGGCATTGGTGCAGGGAGGCATTGGGGTTCTTTTTTTATAGTCTTTGGTATGACTCAACCGGTGATTGAACCAACCTCCCAGTCTCAGGGCAGACACAATGCCAAGCTGTGTGAATAGTATTCACTGGACAAAGGGTGTAGTATTTGGTTCAATAAAGTTGAATTCAATCCAATTAACTTTAATCCAGTTTAGTCCAGTTACAGTGCAGGACAAAGCACTGAAACCAAGCAGTTCAACCAACACAATGGTAGCTAGATAATGAAGTGAAAAAATGACTATTCAATAAGATTCAAGCGTGCAAAAGAAAACAGTCGCACTGCTCAAGTTTCACTGCAGTAAGTATATATAGTAAGTGATATGATTACATGATGTCTTTCACTGTGCTTGTGTGGCACAGCGTTCCAAAGGGGTCACCAAATTGAGCCAAGCCGAGCGGATCATATAATAATCATAAATGATGAATCATTTAAATGTATAGGCAATAGGCACCATTAGACCATTATACAGTAGGGCAGGGAATATAAGCTTTCAGTGTGTGCATTTTCAGTGTGTCATGATGTATCATGTATTATGTATGTTCATTGATTTGTGTGTAGTGACTAGTGAGTCTGTTTAATTGATTGATTGTGTGTGTGTGTGTGTGTGTGTGTGTGTGTGTGTGTGTGTGTGTGTGTGTGTGTGTGTGTGTGTGCGACTGTGCGTGCGTGCGTGTGTGTGTGCGCGCAGGCTCCTGGCTCAGCTCAGAGACATGGAGGAGGCATTTGATGGCTTCTTTGAGAAACACCATATGAAAATGCAGCAGTACCATCAACTGCTGTGCTATGAAATCAACTTCCAACAGGTGCGCACGCACGCACGCATGCATGAACACACACGTCTTAAAAAATAAGCTTTATTTTTGTGTTCATGTGTGTGTGTGTGTGTGTGTGTGTGTGTGTGTGTGTATGTGTGTGTGTGTGTGTAGATGGAGGAGGTGCTGGAGAAGGTTTCTGCGCAGGAGAAAGCCGTTCCGTCAGTAGGAACCACTGTTGTTCAAATAGAACAAATGCTGAAGGACCTAGAGGCACTGGATAAGAACGCTCAGGTCTCACACACGCAATGCACGTGCGCACACACTTCTCGCATGTTTCTCGCATTCCCCAGTGGTCCACGATGCCAGTCGGCACACAAATGTGACTTTATATTCGCGCACATTAAGTGTATGTCCTCTATCAGGCTACTATACTGTATCTCACAACTTACTGTCGGGTAGGGTACTTCACAAAACAAAAGACGCTACTTAACAATCTATTGGAATCCACTGTGCCCTCCAGTTTGTGCAGCATCTTGTGCTAAATGTTAATATTAACATGCACAGCCAAGTGCTTTTCAATAGGCATGTCAGAGATATTTTTTATACGATGTTTGGAAATACAGTACATTACAATTAGTATAATAATAATTATAAAGAGAGTAAAATTCTATCTACATTGTGGGTTGATAATAGGCCGACATATGTAATAGGTTATATCAAATTGTGACCGTTGCCCTCCCACCACACGGGGCTTTCATCATAACGGAAAATTAATACCAGAGGCTGCTATTGTTGTGCTTGGGGATTTTAATCAAGCATCTCTGATGAAAATGAACCAGCACATTACTGTAGTGTACTGTAAACACTCGAGCCGGATGGAATAACATTTTAGGCCATATTGCTATTAGGCCTGTGTGACGGTTATAGACAGTCATTTTTATTGGCGATTTAACATCACTGTTGGGGGGTGGGTTGTTCCGTTTTGATGATACAGTATGAAATATTTAGTAAATATAAACAGCACAGTGTTGTTTCTTGATAATGACCGCTTTGCTCTATAACAAACCGACGGCTAATCAACGCCAGCTTTGATCTAATCACCTTCAGAGTGATTATACCACTTCCGCTCCGCGTCGGTGGCTAATCAATAATAATAATATGTCACCAATCAGCCTGGTTTACTGCTTAGCAAGACTATCAGCTAGCGTTGCTATGATGTTCTGTTCAGGTATTCCCATGGTTATTCCACTGTTTGACGGAATCTGCAACTCCAGGATATTTATCTACATTAAACTCACATACACAGTATTCATTAATCAGAACAAGCCCTTGAAGCGTCAGCAAGTGCAGAAACAGCCAACCACAGCTGGATATGTGTCATATCCATCACCACACCGGTCATTATTGGATCACAGGTGCACAAGCTCTTTCAAACGGTTAACACACAAAGCAGCGGGGCTAGGCGGGACCCCTGGGCAGGTGTTTACACCATGACCTTTAATCTCTTCCATACCTACTGTAATAAGCAGCTATCAGGAGTTATCACATCAGGGACATTTACAACACAGTCCCCGTCTGTGTCATACCAGCTGCAATCATTTCCAGTCCAGTTTAAATGACTTGTAGAAGCATGTCAAAGAGCTGATCAATAGGAGACTGCCACCCACCCTAGGCCCCCACCAATTTGATAATCAGCTAAAAAGATCCACAGAGGATGGCATAGCCACAACACACACTGAGCTACACACTGAGTTTGCCATTTATTATTTAGATGACAGCTCGGCTGGACTAGTCTGGACGTTGCCAGGTGATGAGGATCGGCTCCAACACCTCTGCCCCCTTGACCCTCAACACAGGAGCCCCCCCAGGGCTGCGTTCTGAGTCGCCTCCTCTATTCCCTGTACACAATGACTGTAGGGGCATGCACAGCTCCAACTTTAATGGTCAAGTTTGCCGATGTGAGAGGCCTAATAATCACTGACTAACCTACGGGAGAGGTTGAAAACCTGACACAATGGTGCAAGGAGCACAACCTGGCTCTCAACATTGACAAGACCAAAGAATTGTGGGCAGAGGACATACACCCCCATGTACCCCCAGGAAAGAAAGCACATCAATGCCCCTTATGTACTCAACACGTTGAATCTTGAACACATGACTTTCACCCCCAGTACATGTTCCCTCTTGCATGCATGCACAGAGAAACAGGTGTGGGATTTGGTGATATCTTCCCCTTAGCCCTTTAAAATAGGAGTATGAATCGGCCCTTAGACTGCAGTAAATCTATTCTGTATTCCCCTGTTGTAATGATTAGCATATAGACAAGTGTGGGAGCTAAGAGTTTGGAACATTACATAACCTCTTGTGAACAGCATGCAACCCACAGAGTAACACTACCAGACACGAAGGTTTTGCATATGTTGTAATACAGTTTTCCCTGAAAACACACTAACCCCAATTCCCGAATCAATCACTCTTAAACATGTATAGTTTACACTTTGTAATGATGTGATCAAACCAACTGGAATACAGACAGAATAAATACAGTGTGTCAGTTCTGAGGGCAGGGGTGACTCGGGTGACACAGGTGTGTTGAATTGTGATACCAACGATGGCTGGAATCACAGTCCGTCCGTACTGTCCCTCCCAACCATTAGAACGCGATATCCCAGGAAGGCCTTGGGGGGATTTCATGACATTTGGCACAGAGCCACAGAACACTATGATTAAATTCCTTTGAAGTTCTTTTGTGTATGAGTCTAGATAGACATGGACGTAACCGGCAACCGGTTGGCGGAGGCATACAACCGCAGTGCGGTATTTCTAGTTAATCTAACACCTCCTGTGAGGTTGAAGGAAAATCCTCATATGGCAAATAATGTTGATCGCTCATTTTAAACTGTATTGCTCTCCGTGTGTGTGTGTGCGCGCGCGCGCGTGCGCGTGCGCGTGCGCGTGCGTGTGTGTGTGTGTGTGTGTGTGTGTGTGCGCTCGTGCTGTGTAGGAGGAGATGGGCCGTGCCCAGGTGGTGATTCTGCATGGTCACCAGCTTGCGGCCAACCACCACTATGCGCTGGCACTCATCGTCCAGCGCTGCAACGAGCTGCGTCACCACTGTGATGTCATCACCAACGCCATACGCACCAAGCGTGCTTCACTCACACGTGCACGAGACCTGCTGCTACGCCTGGAGGAGGTATGCGCGCGCACGCACACACACACACACACACACACACACACATCAACTGATCAAAGCTCTCGGAATTGCTAATATCATCAGCCAGGCATTCATCAATTGTTCACTGCCTGAGGTTACCAATAACCATATACAGCCTTATTCATTCACAAAGACAACGAGAAAATAGTAGCTTGCACTGACTGGTCAGCTGCCTTATCAATCCTATCAGTCTCAGGGCTGATATTAACCTCACTCACCTAGGGTAAACAAAAGCTGGGTTTGTGATAAATAAATAATAGATGTATTATTATTGTGACAGGCCTCCCACTCTGTCTGCCAGTGCTTGTCTTTTTGTCTTGGTTTCTGTTACAGGTGCCTGCCAGGTTTACGCGTAGCCAGGAGGGCCATCAGCTCTGACCTGAAGAGCAGTCTCCATTCCTGTCTCTGTCTCATACTTCAGTTGCACGTTTGGTTTGGTGTCTGTCTTTGGTTTCGCACCCAGCACCCGGCTCACACCATACTTTACCAATATCCACTCACCTACACCACTGATTCGACAGACTAACACACCCCATGACGATTTTGTTAATTTATCTGCATTTATTTATAATAAATCATGTTTGGCTTTTAAGTTATCCGTGTATCCCTCTCTTTTTGTCATGTCTCATCATAAACCAGGTTATGACATTATATAGATTCTATACCATTGTGTTTATAATCTCATATTTGTATATGTGATAGTTAGTGAGTGAGTGAGTGAGTGAGTGAGTTCTTCTATGTCCTACTTTGTGTGCGAGTATGTTGATACATGCATTATGTTTCACCTGTGTGCATGTGTGTATATTATTTGATGTTGATGTGTGTTCTCCTCTGTGTGTGTGTGTGTGTGTGTGTGTGTGTGTGTGTGTAGGCACTGCGGTGGTGTGACGAGGCAGCCTACCTGTTGGCCAGTCAGATGGTGGACCGCTTTCAGACCAGAGAAGGAGCCCAGGAGGCCCTGCAGAACCTCATTTGCCACCAGGAGAGGGCGCCATCTGCACTTAAAAACACCCAGGACATTCTGAGCTTGGAGTTTGAAGCCATACTCACTCCCCAGCTACAGGTAATACGCAAGGAATAATGAATGGCTGGGTGGTTATTGTTGTTAAATAAATCACAGACAGGGTGATTAGCCACCGACACGGAGCGGATGTGGCATAATCACTCTGAAGGTGATCTGATCAAAGCTGGCGTTGATTAGCCATCGGTCTGTTATAGAGCGGAGCGGCCATTGTCAAGAAACAACACCGCGCTGAATAAAGCGATTGACCAATCAGAATCAAGCATTCAACCAAGCCGAGTAATAACACCATCTATTCTTCACCACGTAAAGTACAACAGTTCCCAGCCATTAACTATTATACTAACGTGGATGTTACGGTGTTAAGTTGCCATATTTGCGGTCAACAGAAATTGTCGTCTCCTGCGCTCACATCCTCCTTGTCCAAATTCCTGATGAACAGGCGAATGCCATGACTATAATTACCATATGTCAATAACAAAACGCGAGGCTTATATCTGAAAGTCAAGTATAATTTCTTTTATATTTGATTTTGTTTGTCCATTCGTAGAAAACACGAAAAAGGTCATCTGTAGAATAATTGCTGAGAGAATAATCAATAATTGCAGACCTAGTTTAATGAGCACGTCTTGTTTAGCTGAGTCTCACCAAGTTCTATCTATACGTACAAGTGTCTGTTATGTGTGTGTGAACTAATGCTTGAGAATGCATTGCAAATTACAAAACAACCTTATCTGAAATGTCACTCCCATTATAGCCATTGGAAGATACAAGGAATATGTCATAACTTGTAGGTTGTTTGTCTCTTGCTAGTTGCTACAATATGAGAAGTTCTATTTTGCTAGAAAGGTCAGTGTTTTTAAGCGGCAGTGTGTCAAAGACAGGCTGTGCGTTTGAATCCACAACAGAACTTCTGTCGGAAACCGTCTTAGCATCCGTCTCCTCCGTCTGTCCTCCACCAGTCCCAGATCACCATGGTGTCTGAGAAGCTAGGGTCGGTGCAGTCCATGATGAGGAACAGAGAGCAGTGCCTGAGGAAGCTAGCTGACGTCCAGGTCAGACCCATCCAGCCGGTGGCCCCGCGTCCAGAGCCTGACCTGACCTCACAGCGATGCAAGTCACCCCTCTTCTCCCCTAGACATGGTATTCAATCTCCACCCAGACACTAGAGATGTACTATGATGCTAGTTCATCCTTCCCGATACCAATACCTCCAGTGTGTAATTAAACAAAAATGATCTCGGATAGGTGTGTCCAAACCTTTTTCAAAGGGGGCCATATTAGAAAATATCAAAACACCCAAGGGCCAACTACATCTCCTCGACTGACATAATGTGCCTCCGGACTATAGCAAAGTCACATACATACATGCATCTCATTTAAACAATTTTATGTAACTATCATCATCAATATTTAATATCAATGTTCTTTTGTTTGTTAGGTGTGCTGTGAACAAAACGCAGCCTTTTTTCAGCCTTATTTCCCGCTACCAAATGTAGCCAGATGTGCAAGAAAAAAAGCCTTTTTAATACCCCTTCAGAATGAGACAACAAGGAACAAGGAATCCTGACAAATTATACTCTGGGAAACCTGGTCAGGTTAATAACAAGACTTCAATGTAAAAATGTTGTGGTAATACAATTCAGGCATGAAGCCGAGGGACGTATAATATCTGTCCCCAGGCCGCACTTTGGACACCCCTGATCTACTGTAGGACAATGGGTTCCAAATGGACCTTTACAGGTCTGTCACTCTGAGAGTGTACAAATGGTCGGGTCCATTTTGTTCCATTTCAGAGTTATGGTGATCCTTGTAATGGAATAGTTTGAGAACCACAGATCTAGTAACACCTACAAATTCCATTAATAATTGTTAAAGTTAGTAAAATAATAAAAGTATCGGTATACTTCACCAGACACCCCACTTCACCATCACGACGAAGCCACTACTTCATGAATCCACCAAAAACAGGCATCTATGCATATGCAGCAACACCGAAAGGAAGACACTACTATTACTACAGTACTTGTGATGTGATGTGTCTGTCTGTGTACTCCCTCTCGATAGGTGTGGACTTCAATGTGCTGAACTCCAAGTTCTCCTTTGACCTGCTGCCTGGTAAAAGGGCCGCCAGGAGGATCAATAGCCAGCCCAAGGTGTGCATATCGTCGCTGTAGGGTTGAATGAAAGCTAAACCGTTACTTGTCTGGAAACGGGGAAAAGAAACTGGGTGCCATTGTAGTCATTATTTCGTCTCTTGCTAATACTTTTTAGCTGTTATAATATTTGCATTTAACCCACAGACAGACGTAACCACTTTCCCTATTTTGGGCATGTCATTGGCGAAACGTTTCACGAATTGTACAAAAAAAAAGAAATAGCTCAAATTGACAAGCGCTCTGTGTGTCGCATCGTGGTGCGTTGTGAGATTGTAGAACAGCTGTATTCACTACATGTGCGTGTAACTGTCATACAACGAAGTATAATGTTAGGAATTCATTTATGAAAAAATAAATGATAATAAAAAAATACATAAACATTTGATGAAATATCAGATGAAATATGGAGATCAGGGTTTCTTCCCGACAGTGATGATATACAAGTTCATGGCAAGGACCTAGAGATGGTAATAAGTTTGTGCTGATTGATAGCTACTCATCCCTCAGGATTACATGGCCGCTGACCAATCAACGCAAGCTACAGCTACATCTTCCCGCGGACACGGCAGAATAACCAATCAGTGCTGCTAAAATGTCACGGCAGAATTGACAATGCAAGCTCAACCTAGAGCTTCAGCTGCATATATCAGCAAGATTAGATTAAGGAACGAAGAATGTCAAACATGGGCAAAACGGTACCATAGACAATGAAATACGTAGATGCCACATTGGCCACAGTGGTCGTACGTCAATGTCACCACCATATTGGTAGGGGGACACTTGCCATAACTCCACTGCAAGATATGTTGTATATTGTAGCATATACAGTACATACATTTTTACAACAATTACTGTTACTATCAATGCAAGTTAAGGTGTTTTAGTATGAAATCCTATATTATTTTATTTAACATACGTCACACATGTCTGGCATTTGTAACAAATCAAACTGGTTGAAAATTCGGCGAATTCTTGCGTCAGCAGACATACAGTACATGGGAAACATGCGTCATGCACATGCCTCTGCCCATATGGCAACTGTGTTGACACATTACTCCAATGAACAGCAGAGACTAGTGTGGTATCTACAGGTATAGCCGCCCCACATTGTTACAGTGGATGGTTTTGTAGAATTTGCAGTTGAGGTGGATATTGGAGATCATCTAAATGCAGCGGAAAACATCTGCCTTAGACGTTTTACAGAATGGTGAGCCGACAGGCAGACGGTCGGGGAATTCCAGTGGGACTGTACAATTTTGTTCACCGGGAAAGAGTATCTCGTTGACAGTAGTCTATCCGCCTACAACTGTGTTTACCGGTATTAGTGAGTAAACAAGGTTAGGGGTACGTGACGCACAAATTACTCACTTTCGTTGTTGCCCGGGAATGATCCAATCATTCAGCCTCGCTTCCAGGTTGCGCTAGACTCTCAGCACGGAGGGGGCAGAGCATTCTCCAGAAGCTCTTTTGATAAAAAAACATTTTAAAATTCATGACTGTAAATTTCTATCGTGCTATCCTATCATGACTACAAATTGCCACTTACTGAACCAAGCAAACCGCAACACAAGCTTGTTCTGAAGGCTTGTGAAAAGAAAACAGGTCGTGATATATTGGCCAAATCAAGGACAACACACCGCATCGATTCATAAATGTTTCAGCACCCCTGTGACAGGCCATACATGCTACAGTATATGTGGCTATAACCAGCAAGGATAGATTACCCAAGAGAGCAAAGCAAGATACCAAGACAACAGTACAGACCTGAACTCTTGACCTTGCCATGGTTTAGGGCTACTTGGCCCCTTAGAGGGAAGGATCATTTCAAATCAATAAAACATTTTTCACTTTCTTATCCTATGATGAAACATTTATATAGTGAACACACACACACACACACGCGCACACACACGCACACACACACACACACACACTTAATTGTTGTGTTCTATCATTTGTGTCTGCCGTCAGATTGAAGTGATGCACGATTACCAAGGCAACCGCAGCTGTCTGTATGGCCCCGCCCCCGACACGGACTCCGAGGCAGAGGAGAACCCTGAGCAGCTCACACGGTATGCGACCTTTCACCTTTATCCCCTCATCCATGAATGCAATACTTTTTTCAGGATATAAAAAATAAATCAGAACTGTTGACAATGCATCAAAGTTGCCGGCCTGCTCATTTTGGTGCACTCACTGGTGATAGGTGTTACAGATTGAGCCTGATCAAATTCTGCCTTTGAAGTAAACTTTGAATCAGAGCTCTGACTGCACTCTTCATCTGGTTCTCTCTTAGTAGCGTGGCGGTTCTCAAACTTTTGAGTTTCAAGAACCCCCATAACTGTGAGGCCCCTTTTCCACCAAAAGAACGTTGGTTCTAGAACTGGTTCCGTTCTAGATTCTTGGAACCTCCAACCTTCTTGGAGCTTTCACGGAACCGGCGGCCATTCTTTGGTTCCAGTTCTGAACCAACTTTTAGGGTTCTGAAGCAATTAATTTTCAGTGGAAAGTAAACACTCTGAACTGGTTCAATATTAGGTGGGCAAAAATAACTGAACCGGTTCAACCCTGGTGGAAAAGGGGCCTCGCAAGAGAAATGTACAAATGGAACTACTACTACTATTACTACTACTTTAAGAACATGCTAATGCACTGGTTCTCAACGTGGGCCCTCGAGTTGGAACACCAATGGTCCAAAATAAAAGCTACTGCAACTCTGAGAGTGTACTAGTGGAACATATTTTTGAACATTTGTGCCTCTAATAACATCCCAAAAATAAGGACTCCAGGGTGAAAATGGCTAAATATATTGCATCCATACAGGTCTCACCACAGGATTCTGTGTCATCTTGAGTAAATACGGGCCAAAAGTTTGGGAGGAGGGCCTGTACGCCACAATGCTCACACTGTCCACTAGGTGTCAGTTTAGAGTAGATTTGAATGTGTTTGTTCATTCTGTCTCTCCAGCCACATCATGAAAGAGTTGATAGCGTCAGAGAGGATCTACGTAGATGAGCTACTCTCTGTTCTGCTGGTGAGTCCGTGGCACTGCGTGGCAGTATCAGAGTACTGCTAATGTTGCTGACTGTATTCTTTGTTGAAATGGTTAATGGTGTTCAGAATCTCAGAATTTAATTCTCAGAATTAAGTGATTAACTCTGTGTACAGTACATGAACACTGAGGATTTTAGAGTGTGGTGGCTCACGTTCGCCACACTGTAGGCCCTTATAGTCATAGATACAAACACTGCATCATGTTCGCCACACTGCAGGCCCTTAGATACAAACACTGCATCATGTTCGCCACGCTGTAGGCCCTTAGATACAAACACTGCATCATGTTCGCCACGCTGTAGGCCCTTATAGATACAAACACCGCATCATGTTCGCCACGCTGTAGGCCCTTATAGATACAAACACTGCATTAACGGGGCGGCTGTGGCTGCGACATACTAGCGCCATGTCCAGGGGGTGTACTTGTACATCAAGCTGCTTCACGCTACAGAAACAGGAGATAGGCTCCTGCCCTATGGGCCTCATGGCTCGGCAAGGCTACTTTGTGGCTCAGGAGTTAGAGCAGGTCGTCCAATGATCCCTGGGACGGCGGTTCGAATCCCGGCTCCTCCTGTCGAAGTGTCCTTGGGCAAGACACTGAACCCTACATTGACTCCAATGAGTTGGTCGGTGTGAGCTTGCCACCATTGGTATGTGAATGTGGGAAGTGAGGAGGATGCTGGCGTCGACTGTTCGCCGCTTCACCTCCCAATGTATGAATGAATGAACCATTGTAAAGCGCTTTGAGCATTTGGAAAAGCTATGAAAAATGCAATTCATTATCTCCTGCCCCCATTCCTGTTAAATCTCTCATTTACTCCTCTCCACCTCTCCCCTCTTGTATCAGGGATACAGAGCAGAAATGGAGGATCCATCCATGTTCAGTCTGCTGCCCTCAGCTCTCCGCAGCCAGAAAGACGTTCTATTTGGCAACATGCCTGAAATTTACCAATTCCACAGCAGGCAGGACACACACACACACACACACACATCCCTCTTCTCCATTTATCGCTGTCACTTAATAAGACTTTTTCAATGCATACAATGATGCATACTGTACATACTCTTGCAGGTACATCACAGGATGCATGGCGCACGCACACACACACACACACACACACACACACACACACACACACACACACACACACACACACACACACACACACACACACACACACACACACACACACACACACACACACACACACAATACATGAGCTCACACAGAACTCGTTTCTCTCCTCCCCCGCAATCTGGGTTCTTCCTCCAGGATCTTCCTCCAAGATCTGCAGGGTTGCCTGGAGACCCCCGAGGCGGTGGGGGCATGCTTCCTGCGGCGGGTAAGGGATATGTGGAACCCATAATTGAACTTGCACTACTATACTTACAGTAGTTGTGCAGGTGCACTAGTACAGTGGTTTTCAACCTTTTTCATGTCAAGGCCCATTATCTATTGGGCATTTGAGCCACGGCCCACCATTTGATGGGATTTAGCCTCGCAGACACCAAACTGAAGAATATTGTGTTGTTATTGGCACAATTGTCCACAATTCAATGCTTTTGGCAAACGTTGATCAAAATAACAATTCTTCTACATTCGTGTAGACTTCTTATAAATTAAGTATTGCAGATGTTTAACAATAATGTAAAACTAACTAAGAGCGTAAAATGTTTTACACTCTCAATAGTTAAAGATCTATACGGGTCCATTTGGTTAATTACCAATCCATTTAGCTGGGGACCACCTGGAACCCCCTCAAGGACCACTGGTTGAAAACCACTGCACGTGTGTGTGTGTGTGTGTGTGTGTGTGTGTGTGTGTGTGCGTGTGTGTGTGTGTGTGTGTGTGTTCGTGCACGAGCAGAAGGAGAAATTCCAGGTGTATGAGCGCTACTGCCAGAACAAGCCTCGCTCCGAGTTGCTATGGAGACAGTGCTCTGATTCGTCGTTTTTTCAGGTAGTGTGTCGGAAAGACAAAATGTTACTCACAATGTTACTCCTACAGCAAGTACTACTTTAAGTTAATAGTTCATAGTGTCAGAGGGTCAGTGGGGTGTTAGTGAGCCTCACTGCCATGGGGCAGGGCTTTCACTTCTAGTGAGTTTACTAGTTGACTAGTTGCCCCCCCTAGGCAACTAGTCGACTAGTACCAACAAGGTCAACTAGTGGATGTACTAGTCGACTAGTTGAATAGTCGACTAGTTGCTTAAAGCCCTACCAAGGGGAGAAACTGTTTATTGGAACTTGTCTTCTCATCTCTTCTCATTCTAGGAGTGCCAGAAAAGGCTGGAGCACAAGCTGGGCCTGGACTCCTATCTCCTGAAACCAGTCCAACGCCTCACTAAGTACCAGCTGCTCCTCAAGGTTCCGTACACTCACTTCAACTCAAGAACCTCGTGCTTTGTAGCTGGTAGCCCGGTACATAGGACAGACAGACGGGAACAGCAATATGCATGCTTGAGGTCAAGGCAAACGCCAAACCATGCATGCATACTTGCTAAACATGTAGGTGGAGGTAAAAGCTGGCCATCATAGAGAGGGATGGGAACTAGTAGTAGTCATTACTACAAGAGATCAGTTGGTGGCAGTGATGCACCATTCCTTTCATTGCCAATCCCCAAAGGATAATACAGAGAGGACTGCTTATTTCATTGGTAGACTTCCGCATTTAACTTCATACAGATTTCTTAACTATACTAGTCTTGCATAGCCAGACGATTGTCTAGCTACATGAGACTATACGGAAACATACCGTCATACTGTGAATAAGCTATAATACCGGTAATCCAATTTGGTTAATTAAAACACAGACTGAAACCCTACATGCATGGTGCTCACTGCTCACATTGATTTATCCCAGAGACTGGCGGTGACTTTTGCATGCAGCCCGCATAACGCTTTGGTCCGTTAATTATTATGTCCACTTCAATCCATTAAATGGAAAGAACGCTGCCGCCCACTCAGCAAGATGGCCTTTTTTTGTCTGTGGCATAAACCCTGGTGAGTGTGTGCTACATGCAAAAGTCATCCGAGCCCCTAAGGGTTTTGTGATTGCAAGAAAAAGCAATTCCTACCCCACAGTTTGTATTTTGACCAATTTGATGATATTGCAAATTCGGATATTTATGTTATTTTAATGTGAGTGGTTGTAAAATCTGTATCAGCTAGCTAGATGAACAGACAGACAGAGTGTAGATTTCGATACGAATGGCATCCCTGCTTCCTATGCTCTCCTTCCTGTCTGTCTCTCTTCTCTGTGCAGAAATATACATTTGACAAACACAGACTCTTCCCTGTGCAGGAACTGTTGAAACACTGTACAGAGCAGCAGTACCACTGCGAGCTCCAGGAGGCGCTGGACTGTATGCTGGAGCTGCTTAAGTCTGTTAATGACTCCATGCATCAGATAGCCATCACTGGATACCAGGTAGCCATTCATTAGATAGCCATCACCACATACCAGGTAGCCATTCATTAAACAGCAATTACCACATACCAGGTACAGCCATTCATTAGATAGCCATCACCACATACCAGGTAGCCATTCATCAGATAGCCATCACCACATACGTACCAGGTAGCCATTCATTAGACAGCCATCACCACATAAGCCATTCATTAGACAGCCATCACTGGATACCAGGTAGTAGAGATGCGCGGATGCACTGGCATAACAAGTCAATAGGGGAGGCAGAACGCACCGCGAACCGACCCTCACCCCCCCCTGTATGATACGATGCATTATGGTATAACAACCCATCAAAGTTTGATGTCACTTTACAACAAACACATCCCCGCCGCACCTGCGGGTCTTATAAGCCTCGGCTACTGCCGTTTTCTCTCACACAAATTCAAAAACATTTGAGAGTTCAGAGTACAGCACCACAGTGCACGGCAGACCCACTTCAACTAATTAACTAAAATATTTATAAGAATTGGCACGGCGGCCAAACAGTTCAAGTACAAGCACTATTTAATTGTACCTCATGCTGGCTCACGCTGGTAAAAATCATTACAACAGCTGCCCAAAATAGCATTAACAGTACAGTAGACAGTCTACTGTACTGTAGACTACTGTTACTGTCACTGCCTGCAATAATGTGATGTTATTAATTGAAGTTCACTTAGCCTGCTTATATCATGCCCTTATCATGCCCTACTCACCTACTGTAATGCCGCGGAGGTTCCATGTTTAACATACTTCCAAAGTGTGTAGCCTACAGTACATTGTTTAAGTTACAGATTCATGGTTTTCATATCGTAAATATATGAACATTGGCTAAAAGCTTGTGTTTAATCCACGTGGGTTCTTGTTTACTATACAACAACTGTCACGGCAGCTTTGCTACAACCAAAATGGAGTTCAAAGTTTGCAGGATTGGCCCGTTTTGAACAAAAAGCCTCAAATCATGAACGCAGCGTGCAATTTACGTGAAATATTTCATGCACTTTCTTACTACGCTGAGGTATATATCCTACCCTTTTCACATTGGCCTGTTATAGCGCCACCAACAGGTGGAGTTTAGCAAAATGCATTTTTGGAACAAAATGCCTCAAATCATCCAATTGCCATCAAAGGCGTGAGAATAAATGGCACCCTTCACTTTGGCCTATTATAGCGCCACCAGGAGGCCACAACCTGACCTGGCCTGGTGGATACCTGTGCCCTGAGGGGCACTTTTTCTAGTCTGACATGTGTGATCGTGATCATCTGACAGATAGAAGGCCCGGGCCCCTGGAGTCCCCGGCCGGGTTACGGCCGTACACCCAGCTCCCCCCTGGCGGACTGCCCCTGCGTGGATGGGTTCTCATGCCACCCGAATACGCATAAGTGATTTCTCCCACATATCTTGTACTCTACATCAGGCCGCCTCATGCTACAGAAACAGGCCACATGGCTCGACAAGGCTTACAGTACTTACTGTACTTGAGTGAGCCACCGCTCGCCGCCAACCACAGCAAAAACATCTGTTTTTGCTGTGTAGGCTACCTTCCCGAGCGCAACTCTGAGAGGCAAATGGAAGCAAATGGACCCTTAAGGGGAAGTATGCCCACCTGGCATAAGCAAATCTCACAGGAACAAATTACCTTTCGTGTCTTTATGCTTGGTTGGGGATGAAAGAGGGGGACATTATGATAAAGCAGATGTATATATATATATATATGCATACATTGCAAGCAGATGTGTATATATATATATATATGCATACATTGCATTTGTAATATGCGGGAAAAGCGCTGATGGAGTTCAACTCGTTTATCACAGTATGACGACTCTGTGGGGAGGGAGGTTCTCTGTTGTTCCTCACATGCATTACACACTGCATAATGACACGTTCGACGACAGCGAATGAGCATAACAAACTTGAAATTGACAGAAGAAGAAACACACAAATTAATTAATTGACATGTTCACTTGTATGACCCACATCCGCTACCCGATCCGCGGATATAACGGCAATCCGCACATCTCTACCAGGAAGCCATTCATCAGATAGCCATCACTGGATACCAGGTAGCCAATCACCCCTTTATACTCAACGTAGCTTTAAATGAACGACACTAGACCTTGAACACGCCATCCATCCCTCCTTTACCTACCTACCAAACTTCTGTCTGTCTGTCTGTCTCTCTCTCTCTCTGTCTGTCTGTCTGTCTGTCTGTCTGTCTGTCTGTCTGTCTCTCTCTCTCTCTCTGTCTGTCTGTCTGTCTGTCCGTCCATCCATCCATCCCAGGGTGACCTGAGTCAGTTGGGTCGCGTGGTGCTGCAGGGCGGCTTCAGCGTGTGGATCAGTCACAAGCGAGCGGCGGTGCGCATGAAGGAACTGGCCCGGTTCAAGCCCATGCAGAGGCACCTCTTCCTGTACGAGCACGCCCTGCTGTTCTGCAAGCGGCGCGACGACGACACACGCGACAGGACGCCATTCTACAGCTTCAAGCACTGTCTCAGGGTCTGTTTACCTGATCCATATAGGGTTTACTTTACCCTTCTACAGCTTCAAGCACTGCCTCAGGGTCTGTTTACCTGATCCATATAGGGTTTACTTTACCCTTCTACAGCTTCAAGCACTGCCTCAGGGTCTGTTTACCTGATCCATATAGGGTTTACTTTACCCTTCTACAGCTTCAAGCACTGCCTCAGGGTCTGTTTACCCGAGCATTTTAATGCACCGCAAACTATGGCCTAAAACTATGAGTGTGCAAATGAAACCAAATGGACCCGTATTTGTAATAATGCATTTGTTTCTATGTGCACATCCGTGTTCCAAACTATCTATATCCCTGGAGGTTCCCACACCACACTTTGACAACCACTGTAATAGTCTCAATGTCACAGCCGGATCGATGCGTATATTATTATCTGATCAATCAGTACTTGTTATCTAGGCTTTCAGCTACAGCCTTCGGCTGTATTATGTCAGAACTTAACGTCTCAGAGCAGGCGCGTGCGTGCGTGTGTGTGTGTGTGTGTGTGTGTGTGTGTGCCGGGTGCAGCTGCACTAATAACTTTGGGGCAGGCCCATCTGGAGTTTGAATGGACAGGTATAAGTCAAAAGGGAGACATCGAAGAGGAAGGAAGGTTCAATTCAACATATGGAATGTCAGAACAGGTTCTGAAATATATCCATATATGGAGATCTAATGGTTTGAGGTCAGATGTAGAGTTGCTGGCCAATAGTGATGACATCACGGATCTCCATATGGGCTTAACTGCGACAGCAGGTCGCATTTACTATGACATCAGGGTCTCCACATCCCTGATGATGTCACATGATGTCATGAGACCTGGGCATATGGTGCCTGACACACTTAACTGAAGGGAAATGCTCGATTCCATAGTTAACTTTAACCTTCGGTCGCAATAATTCAATTCAATTGAACAATCAATTACAAATCAAAATGTTCAATCTCCGATTTCTTAAGTCCCACAATGTAAAGTTCCTTTCAGTGTTTACTCAAATGAGTAAAGTATCAAAAAGGTAATCCATAAAGTCATCCAATAAAAAGGCAATGCATTGCTCAAAAAGGGGAAAAAGTATATTCCTCACCCAACCTTCAAGTCAGGATGCTACAGCAGGTAACCCTTTCTCCAAAAGCTAAAACTCAGACAGAAATGTTACTTGACCAAACTTTTCTTCTTCAGATCTTGACAAACTACCCTGTGGTTTGTCAATTTCTGATGCTGGTTTAGTAATTAGTCTCTTTGACACTCCAAACACTCACATCCTCACTTCCTGTACATTTATAGATGTTCCTGGTATCTCACTTCCTGGAACCATTCCTAACATGCTTTTTCCCACAGCGCCCCCTATGATCAAACCCTGTCAACAGAAAATGAATGACCTCCGCTTATTTCTGTGACGACGGCCTGAAAGGTCACAACTTTCACCGGGATATTTATATATAATATATATTTGTTTGTACTGTAGATGAGTGCAGTGGGCATCACGGAAAACGTTAAGGGAGACCTGAAGAAGTTTGAGATCTGGTACAGCGGCAGGGAGGAGGTGTACATAGTGCAGGTGAACACGGCTGCTCTCTCTCTCTCTCTCTGTTTACACACACACACACACACACACACACACACACACACACACACACACACACACACACACACACACACACACACACACACACACACACACACACATTGCACATTGTGCAGACATTGCTCAGTATTATTCTGACTGGCTTTGTGCTCTGTTGTGGTCTTATTGGTGTGGGTGTTTATAGGCTCCTACACTGGAGGTGAAAGTCTCTTGGCTTAACGAGATTCGCAAGATTCTCACTAACCAGCAGCAACTGCACCACGGTCTGTATTACTGTCCCTATGTTTTTCCCTATTTCAGTCTTTCTTTCTTGCAACAGCTCTCTATGAATCTGCTTAACTTCCGAATGTAATATCCCTCTCATAATCCTTATTTGCACCATTTGTTAACCCTCTTGGTCTCAAACTCCGCTTCCATGTCCTCTGTCCTGCCTTCTTTGCTCAGAGGAGACCCCAACCCTTATGCCGTCAGACACCCCCCTCTCTGACAGGTGACACTCTCTGCATGACATCCTTTGTCGCATGAGAGCATTTGTGTGATTTTATAAACACTACTGAAGAATGCAGGAATGGGTTCAAAATACTTTCAATTCAGTCAATTCAGTCCTGAGAGAGGTGTAAAATGTAATATGCTCAAGTCGAATTTACAAAGTCAGGTCTTGATTCAAATTTAGGAATTGACTTAATTGAAAGCAAGTCACCACATTGTGTTCTCTCCCTTTGAAGAAAGCATCTTGTTTATCTGTGTGATGGAAAGACAAACATTTACGTAGGCACGTGTGTTTACGTAGATTAGATTGAAGAACATGTCCATGTTGTTTGCTGTTAGCATGAACGACTGATAATATCTGAATGTTTACGATTATGCAAATGTAGTCTTGAATATTTGAAAACATTTAAGCTGCAGTGGTAAGGTGTTTTTCCACCTGCAAAATGATTACAAAAAAGTCAACTTGATTTGATGACAGTTTCCATCTGAATGAACAACATGTCATTATTCCGACCTCCCATTAGTCCGACCTATTTTAAATAACACTATCCCAAACCCTAACCTCAGTCTTAACCGGCCACGTTGGCCACGCCTCAGTCTTAACTGGCCACGTAGGTCGCTAACCCTAACCTCAGTCTTAACTGACCACGTAGGTCGCTAACCCTAACCTCAGTGTTGACCGGCCACGTAGGTCGCTAACCCTAACCTCAGTCTTAACTGACCATGTAGGTCGCTAACCCTAACCTCAGTCTTAACCGGACACGTATGTCGCTAGCTTTAACCGGCCACGTAGGTCACTAACCTTAACCTCAGTCTTAACTGGCCACATAGGTCACTAAACTTAACCTCAGTCTTAACCGGCCACGTAGGTCACTAACCTTAACCTCAGTCTTAACCGGCCATGTAGGTCGGACTAACAGGATGTCAGACTTATGGGCAGTCCCCAAACTAAATCTGTGTTTCACCGTTCCAATGCTATTCCCCATGGTGCTGGCCGTAGGCATACAATGCCAAATTCAGGACACAAATTGCAACACCACCTGCAGAAAATGGCGTTGTTAGGCACGAGCAATATGACTGGTTGAATGGCCACACCACTGCGCCGTCGGCTTCAATGTCTTACTGCTTGTTCACTTAAGAAATGTATGAGAATGTGTACAGAATTATAGACCTGGTTCAAATAGCCTTTGCTCTTAATGCACTGTTTGATTTGATCCACATGGTGTAGCACCTGGGTGGGGTTTACTATGTAAGTACTTTAGAAGATACTGTGAAAGTTATCAATCACAGACAACTGTCTACCAATTACAGAACTGTAAGTGTCTCTAGTGTCTAAACTCTCTGCTCTTCATATGGACCAACACATTTAAATCAAGCACTAAGAATTATTTGCAAATACTATTTGAAAGGATAAAGTGTCATAATATTGTCATATATTGCAGCAATCTTTGATGAACCTGGTACTTGCCCTGCTACTTGGTTTACTATAATTTTGGCAATGGTTAGCAAATGAGCCACTTTATTAAACAATGAAACCTAGAAACCAAGGCATTCTTTTATGAGAATCCGTTATGCCGGTTATTTACTTTAACAGTACACTGTTTTGGGTTATTAAATTCACTCATTGGATGCTGCAATATATGCCCGTGTCAACGGAAGAGAATGCTGGATTAACTCATAGAATGTGAATGACGTAGGAGCCTGTTTCGTGACAGTGTTGGTGTTGTTGTTGTTGTTTTTCTTTTTCTTTTTCCTGTGTCTTCTTTTTTTTGTTTGTTTTGTTGTTGTTTGTCGTGGTGTCGTTCCCGTGGGTTCAGTGTGTCGGGGGTGTGTGTGTCGTGGGGCGGAGCGTCGGTGGCGGGCTGCTCAGCGTGTCTCCATGTTCCTCACAGCTCCACGGCGACAAGCCACTCCCTCAGGCATCCACAGGGGGAGGAGTCACTGTACACAAGCCCCGCCCTCTCGGAACCCGTCGTCCAGTCTCCTCGACGGAGTGAGTTACCATGACAATATGACCCACACAAACCCAAACATCTTCAGATGTTTTATGGGTGCATAAAGACATCGGCATTGTGAAAGAAATGTACACCGATGATTTAGCAAAGTTGAGTAAACCAGCAGCTTCAGGTATCATAGGTCAGTCATCATATCAGCACTCTGTCATCTGCAGGCTGGCCTGCCCCTGCCCACTCAGTGGCTATCTGTGAAGGCCTGGAGGACTGGGGTGGAGCAACAGACCTTTCCAACCTAACGGACTCAGACGAGGATGATCAGCGCGCCCCATTGGTGAGCTCTTAAATATGTAATAGTTCATCTTTTTGTGATTATGATCAATCTGAGTGGAGCTTTTTGCTTTCTTTATGTAAAGGTTTATATCTCTGCTGTCGGGGAGAAACCACTTAACTTAAATTAAGAAAACCTTATATTTTTAAAACAAAGCAATACTACCTCATCAAAGTTGGTGTTGTGACTTTATATATTGTCTTACTTGCATGAAAGGGGGAGAGGTGGTGGAGTTAGCTGCTTTAGTAGACAGTTTGAGGATCCAATTGAGTTAAGAGGTTTTGTCCCAAGCGTTTTTTACTACTTTCCATTGGTTCAATATTTTTTAAACAACACACAGGTGTTCAATAACACTGATTTAGGCCAAAAAAAAATTTTAAACCTCAAAAATGAGTTTAGAGGTTTTTTCTCCTAAACAGCAATGACATTCAAGAATTGACTATAAAAGGTTTTAAGAAGTGACTTCAAATACTACTGAGGTAGCCTGTCTGTCAATAGGCAGAGTGTTACACAGTCGGGGAGCTTAAACAGCAAAGGCCCGGTCACCTTTGATCACAAGCCGGGTTCTAGGAATGATCCAGCAGAGCTGCATCCATCCACCGATCACAGAGAATGTCTAGGCACATAGGGAGTCAGTAAATCCTTTATGTCATTTGGAGCAAGGCCATTTAAAGCTTTAAAGGTGATCAATACATAAAAAAATTGGCAGCCAGCGTAAGTTGGCAAGCACAAGAGTAATGTGTTCGTATTTATTTGTGCCTGTTAAAATTCAGGCAGCAATCCTCTGCAGTCTGCACCGGTTGGAGTCGGTGAAGTGAGCACTGATGGTGCATATATTAAAGTATGAAAGGCATGTCTATTTGAAATAAGACAGGACAATATTCTTAAAATAATAGATATCAGCATCAAACTACAACAAAATGTCTGTCTGCCCACCTGCTTGATATTTGTGGCCAATGAACCAAGCTCACTGTGTGAAGCAGGTTGATGGAATTATGTTTAACCAAAGACTGACCTCAGCTTTATCATGTTCAGTTTTTAAAGGTATAAAAGGACATTTTATATTGACAGAATTAAAGGCAAGGGAATATTCTAAACGACTTACGTTATTAGATTGGTGATGGGGAACACCATGGCCCTGAATAATCTCGCTGAGGGGAAGCATGCATAATTAGAATAACAGAGCAAAGAATAGCCCATTGAGGAACACCACAGTTAAAATAAGCAACATTATGAATAGAAGATTTTCCTAAGTAACTCTACCGTCTTCGATCCATTCCAGGTGGCTGGCAGGTACAGGGTCATGGTGGAGAGCAGCATGGCCAGCACTGATGACGTCATCTTTAATTGCGGCGATGTAATCCAGTTGCTGCATGAGAACTCATCGGGAATGTGGTAAGAAGTCTTTTGCAATAGCGTGCAGTCAGTTTAAAACAGATACGGTAATGCACATGATGCGTTCTTCGTTTGTGTCATAATGCAGGGTGGTGAGAAATGTGAGTCGTGGCGAGCAGGGACGTGTCCTATCGGAGGACCTGCACAGGATTCTGGGGGAGGCCTGCTGAGAACAAACCAGGAGCGCGAGGATAGGAGATGCGGTGGCTGCGATACGTTTCCATTTTTCTGTCCGTTTCCGTCACTACATCCCCCTCATCTGCCTGCCTATCTCCACCTAGAGTACAGTATGTCTCTTAGTGCCAAGGGTTCCACACGCCCACACACTGTACAAATGCACCACGTACACAAAAACACCGTAACACACGCACACCTTACACTGTTATAAAGTTCATATATTTTTATCTCTGTTCATGGCCCGAAGAGAATGACTATACCCAGACATTCATCTACCAGTCAGACTGAAGCACAACATTAACGACAGACTGTAGTCTTCCATATAACAGACATTATGACATTATCACTGCAGAAGAATCCAGGCTGCAGAACCGAACCTCAGCAAATGAAGAATTGAACCTCAGACAGCTGCAACAATGCAACTCAGCAAAACTTTAGGAGAGATGGGACTGCCTTTTCCAGCAGTACTACGTTAGATGGGGTTTTTTTGGGTGTTAGAACTGAGTTGAATGGAGGTGTCTTTGTGTGTGTTGAAGTAGTAGAGGAGGCTGAAACAACAGCCAAAAAGGAACACGCACATCCAAGTGCCTACTAGGCAGGGTACTGGATTAAACAAATTTAGTCACAAGTAAAGAAATGCAAAAAATCCACACACCATTTTATGCTCCCAGTACTTTCTTTACATAAAATGGTAACGTTTCGAGCCGTAGACCTTGGTCTGAGGAAGGGCTACGGCTCGAAACGTTACAATTTTAAGTAAAGAAAGTTCTGGGAGCATAAAATGGTGTGCAGACTTTTTGCATTTCTTTTCTGTGTCTTGATACATATTATTTTGGGACTTTATTCAAGCTGTACCATTTTCTATTTTCTTATTATGCCATCATGATTGTCAGCACTCACACACCAGATCCACGTAGGCCTACAGAGGTATCGTATCATGATCCTTGTGCCAAACTATGAAGATACACCGTTTAATTGCACAGCATAAATGACGTGGCTTTGTTTTTTTATATCACTGTGTCTTGATTCTTCTCTGCTGCTAAGCCTTACCTGTTGATGTCCAGTATACTAAGTCAGTGGTTCTAAACCTTGTTCAAGCTGTGACCCCCCACTTGGAATGTAGGAGTTGAGGCATAACATTTAGTTTGACTCGGTTCCACAGATAAATATTGTAAAAATGCTGATATGCAAGATCAGCTGTGAAAGTAGATCAGCTATTTTCACAATGTTTGCCCCTTTCTTATTTTATTTGTCAATTTGGCCAATGTTTGACACATTTTTATTGTAGTTTGTTGCTTACTTTTGATGCATTTTTTTTTCTTTTACGTTTTTAAAGGTCTGAAAAGTCTTTAAATTGTAACTTCACTGTCGTCTGCCCCACTGGGGGGTTCTCAAACCACAGGTTGAGAACTACTCTACTAAGTCAAATTCTGAATTAATTGGTCCAGCAAGCAGCTACCAGAGATACTCTTATGTAAATACTGTAGAAGAGGCAATATTTTTACATGCTTGCTGGCTTTTGTGCTACTGTGCTCCCTCCATGATACATTGTTTGGAAGTGTCAAGGGGAGAGGGGTGTAGGAGCCTCTATAGTGGCCTGCTACAATAGATAAAAAGCTGTGAAATCTGAAAACACATTCTGAGTGATGAAGTGAGCTCATCTTGCCTGCATATTTTTGAGGAACTAACTGCTTCTGCTGCTCCTGTTGGTTTTGTGTTCCTTTACTATACCTAAGAGTTTGAGATTTCAACAAAGATACAACTCTTCCGTCGGTGAGTGAAGTCCTCCAAGGTTACTAGAGCTCGACCGTTATACTGGTCAGCCAATTTTATCAGCCGACATTGGCTTATCACAGCCTATCACAGATGTGATAGGCTGTGATATGTTGTCAAATGTGCATCGATACGATTGTTTTTACATTGCATAATACAGAACAAGATGCTTGTGGTATTTTAGAATTTGTTCTATTTCTATTCGTTTCTCTTTTATAGCTATTATTACTGTACATTCCCAGCGTAGTTTACTGTCGATAGAAGAGTTTTTTTTACTCCCCGATATCGGTATTGACATTGGCCTGAAAAGTCAAAGCCATAATGGTTACTAAGAGTTGTCACTGACCCACTGATGGAAGAGTTGTAACACTCAAACTGTGTGATGACTCATCATTGATGAGTCATGAAGCTTTATGTTTTTAACTTTGTAACGGATCACTGCTCTGCATGGACTGCTGGATGTCATTATGTCACTATCTATACCTGGCACTTTATTTACACCAATGGAGGGGGGCTAAACTCAGTGTTGGGTAGCAGCTGTGTAACTGTAATCCTCAGATGAATTTGCATTGGACAGTAGATTACAAATGTTACTATTTAACATTATGTAAGGGATATTTGTTGAAGGATTACATGTTCAGGAATGATTGCTTCATGAATTAGACTAGAGTGCGGCCACACTGATACTTTATGTTTGTTTCATCATCGTTGTGTGCGTTTGTTGAGGATGTGTCCAGCTTTGGTTTCGAGTCTGTTTTCATGGACAGAAAAGTTCTGATGTATGTTTCATTTTTCCATTCAAGCAATGTAATCGAGGAGGCTGTGCAATAATTGCGTTCAAAGGAATTCCAAAGACTCTCCATCAAATGTCTATCTGTTCTCTGATGGATCAGTGTGGCTGCACCTTTATGTTTTAGTTATGAAAAAGGGACATCATAGTTTGTCCCAGCCTAATACACATGCTGTTGAAAGCCATAACGGAACTGTACATTCAGACTGAAGCTTAGTTTATGCTAGTATTAATATACGCCATGCAACGGTGTAGCCTACAATGTTTTTCTTGAAAATCAGTTATTTTAAGTCTAACTTAGGCTTAATAGTGTACTGGAATGTTCATGAACACAGAAATGGTGGTTAGTATAAACCTTTATGATTCAAGTGTCATCTATAGGCTTAGAAAATGAGATTAAGCTGGGTTGATAAAAGTTGCACGTTGAGCAATTTGAGTTATTAGCATAATAATGTATATGTACCATTAACATATAATGACCATCGCCGTCTTGACAAATGTGATATTTGGGCAAGCGGCTATGGACATTTTTAGCCCAAGGAGTGTTTTTTTGCAAAAATAATGGTTGGAATGGATTCAGCATCATGAAAACCCCCTAGTTTGACACGTCACATGCTACTTAAAGCATGATGAAATTTGGATGTTTTTTGTCTTATACAGGATGTTAATGGTATGGTCACCTATTATGCTAATAACTCAAATTGCTCAACGTGCAACTTTTTTGCAACCAAGCTTAATCTAATTTTCTAAGCCTATAGATGACATTTGAATTTGAATCATAAAAGTTTATACTAACCAACATTTCTGGGTCTAACATGGGACTTATGGGGGCTTCCAGTAGACTATAAAGGAGCTTGAGTGGATTGGACAAAGACTTAAAATAACACTGCCATCTTTTTAGTAGAGATTCAGTCGTCGTGAATTACATTCAATTACAGTATGTAACCGTGAAGAACCGAGCATTAATTATGCAAAACACACTGTAGATTAACTCAGGTATCTGGTAGATAAAAACAAGTCATGACTTTTCACAGGAGTCATGAGTAAAGGTCTTTACACACCAGGGGATACAGCTGCATTCTGTAACTTTCACATCCTACCCGAGATTGAAACCCATGATCAATGTGCTAATAGCCTGCTAGCTCAGGAGAGAAATTGAGTTTTGACCTTCAGGCAATACAACTTGTCAGTGTCAACCAGCAGTGGTCATACGCTAGCACAGGAGCTACATTTCTCAATAGAAGAGCAGGGAGACATAATACAACCACTAAGGTTGTGCTTTATATACCGTATAGCTATATATCTATCTATATAGTAAGCTTGTTTGTGTCATGAATAAATCCATACAGAATGTTAATTATGACGATAAAGCAATGCAATCTTTATTCGTAACCAGGTTAATTTTTGAAGAATATTGATTTAGATTTTTGAAGAATATTGCTTATTTATCATTCCCCCGTTGTAAAGACGTTAACTTATAAGTAATTAGTAATCAGCCCCAATTAAACAAATATATAGTTATCTGCCCAACACTGGCGTAGCTGCAACAGTCGAAATTGGTGTGACTTTTTTTATTTTATTTATTTTTTATTTAAGTTATTTAAACAGTCTGTTGTTCAATATTTGTTCAAGATTTTCAGGAGACATGATATTTTGCCGCTTTTGCACAATCTGCAGTTTTCTGAATGTCAAATTGTAAGAGGTTAAATCAATGTATATTAAAATGCTTACTGTATACAGTATGATTCGACCCAACTGCTGTGATTCTTTCCTCGGGGTGTTTATGCTTGGTTTAAGAGTTTCAGTTCATAAATTCTGTGAGACCGCATACTGTAAATGACCAGCAGGCCAAAACAAGGTCATCATCGAACATTACTTGCACACTTTTAGAATCCAGTCAACTTCACTTTGACTAGTCAAAGACCACACGTCTACATTCTCAAAGTGGGCTCCAGGGACCACCCAGGGGTCTTTGAGGGAGTTGCAGATGGTCCTCAGCTAAAGATTGATAGGAAACAAATGGACCTTTGCGGGTCTGTAACTGCCAGAGTGTACAAATGGAACCAAATTAACCCATTTGTTTCCATTTGGACACTCACCGGGTTAAATGAACACTGTGGATTTACTGTGTATATTGAGGTCCCAGAGATAAAAAAAATAAATGAAACGTGGGTCCATGGCCTAATCCCCAATGCATATCCAACTGGAGGTGGTTGAATTTGAAATATTGTAGAATGTTCAGGAGGAATGTAGGGAAGGACAACATTATGGATGGCGTTGTCACCCCACTCCCCATGTGACATGGAGGTTATGAGAAATTAATAGAGTCAAACAGCTGAGGCTGTAATGCACAGGTGTATTTACGTGATTATATGTAGAGGGTGGCCTTGACTCCTGAACCTGTATTGTTAACTTCATCATTTAACTGAGAGCGGAGAGAGCAGAGGAATGCAAACCCGTACCCAAATAGTCTAATTCTAGTTTATTGGACTGTCTAAAATAAATACTTGGTTGATTTACTACCTCATTAAGTGACTA
The DNA here is from genome assembly GCF_963924005.1 of Protomyctophum bolini. Lineage (NCBI taxonomy): Eukaryota > Metazoa > Chordata > Actinopteri > Myctophiformes > Myctophidae > Protomyctophum > Protomyctophum bolini. Next base: position 12,038,222 of record NC_137874.1, on the reverse strand, counting down.
GCACACACTAGAAATAATAGCAAATGCTGCCAGAACTAGTGCTATGTGCATTAAAACGATTGACACTTTTCACACAGCCCTGTAATGTACATTACAGTGTAGGAGAATAATCTGGCCTTGTGCCAGTCAATGCCCAGAGCTGCTTACAGAGAGTTGCTGATGTGGAGCCCTGTGGTGAGGCTTATCCACCGGTAGTAGTGCGACACGCGGGTATAGACGCCATACTTTCCCTCCTTGGCACACTCCTCTCCCCAGCTGACGATGCCCGTCAGGAACCAGGTGCCCTCGTAGTTGGTGGCATGGGGCCCGCCGCTGTCCCCCTGGCACGAATCCTTCTGCTCGCTTCTGTAGCCGGCGCAGAACATGAAGCGTGTGATGTGGTCGCGGCTGCTGCCTTTGCACTCGGTGCGGTCCACGTAGGGCACCTCCAGCCGCTGCAGCTTGGAGGCCTCTGGGCCCTGAAACTTGAGGCGGCCCCAGCCACTGACCAGGGAGCTGGGAGCGTCTCTCATCAGGGTCTCGGTGAAGTCCTTGGGGCCCAGACAGATGGGGAGCCGGTGGTTGGACAGCTCCACCGGGCTGGCGAGCTTAAGCAGGGCGATGTCGTGGTTGTAGCGAGACTTCTGGGCGTCGTAGTTGGGATGGACAAACTTCTCCGCCACTGCGTGGTCTCGCTCCGTGCCTTCATCACGGTGGAGGTCATGCTCACCTGGACAGGGTGAGCAACATTGAGTTGATGAATGAAAACATTACTGTAAAATGAATTCATGTTTTTCATAGCTTCAAATTACCTGCTCTGACAATGAAGCCGTGTTCATCAGTTTTGATCTCCTCCAGACAGTGGGCAGCAGTGATAACCCACACCTCACTGAGGAGAGAACCTCCACAGAATGACAGCTTTAACGGTAATCTCATCAGGGTCACCTATAGACACACACACATACAAGCAGGCGCACGCACGCACGCATGCACGCACGAACGCACGAACGCATCAATATAAACACACACTTTCAATCAATTGTGGCATTTACACAAAGGTCATTTGTCTTTGTAAAAGGAAATATTTACACTGTCACTCTCTCACTCACAGACACACGAGTACAGTAGGTACAGCATGTGAAGGAAAACATCTGTTTATGACACACACACAACTATTGGGAAGCCTAACAAAATGAATAAACACAAGCCCAGAATGGCAGAATAGCAACACAGCTGCAGGTGTTGATCCTCTGGCCCCTGAGCCAGACATTTAAACACTGGCATAGTGTCTATAGGAAGTCCATTTCTACGGTACCATTAACATGGATGTTACAATGTGCAGTACTGCGCCCGTTCTGTCTCCCTGTCCCGTGTCATGTGTGTGTTCCTGACACCTACTGTACCTGCCATGGTATCTCTCCCAGCATGGCCGCATTGCCTCCGACTATCCTCACGCCATCATTGATCTCTGCCGTGATGCTGGGCGCAGTGGGGAAGAATGACCAGTGTGGCATCTCCTGTTTATCTGAAATATGGTCTTTGTCTGAGCTTCTGCGCACCACCAAATGTCCGCTGCTGTTGTTCACAGCTTCAGTGGTCACCGAGGTTGTCGACAAGACATCCACATCTACGGAGGTAAAGTTCAACGCATCGCTGTCATTCCTGTGAAAGTCATAGTCGTCATATTCCAGCTCGTCGACCTTCTCCTCATGGGTTGCATTGGAGCTCATGTTGAAGGACCGAGGCCTGCTGCCAGGTGGTTTAAGGTGGCGCTTGGAGACGAGGGGCGCACGGCCGCATGGGAATTGTTCTGGTGGCAGGGCGGTTGTCAAGGCAAAAAAAAGAGGGAAAAAAGGACAATGTCTTTTGTATAGGTGAGATGAATAAAATCAAGGCTCCAAAGACTTTGGTAAAAACAAAAGTCTGCATTTTCTCTGTATCAAATTCATGTAGTTTTAATACAATTGAGCACTATGTGTTTCAAGCACTGGTTCTCATCACAAATCTCATATCAACACAAACAAAAGAATATACAAAATATGACCTCAAAAGGATTGCAAAAGTATTATTTCATCTATTAAATTAAGCCTAGTACTGTATTGTTTAGTGTAATATGTTACCTGTGGGCTCACAGCTTGACTTGTCTGTACCTAGTCTATAGCCAGCAGCACACATACAAACAGCGCGCTCTTCCTTCATCACACAGAAGTGAGAGCATCCACCATTGTCGACTGAACACTGCTTGGCTACCTCTGGAGAGAATGTGGATTAGTAACATAGCCACATAAAATGTGGCAAAAAGCATTGGGCAATGCCTAATCATGATATTGATCTCAGTCTGGCGGAGACTATGAAATGATGGTCCATATTAGTACTAGGAGGGGATCCCCTTATCCTCATACATAGTGTAAACAGATCTCTCTCAAATCAATATTACAATCTCCCTAAATTATCGTTTGTAGAGAGTAACTCTGCAAGCTATCAATAGACCTACAGTAGCATCAGCTGAAGGAGGTCTAAATGCCATTTACAGCAATGGCCAGAATGAGTCTTTAGAACAATAAACTCAAAATACAATTGATTTCTAGCTTAAATCCAGTGGCTTATACTCACCTATCTCACAGTTCTTGCCGTTGAAGTTCGGGCTGCAGTAGCAACGGTATGCGTTGACCCCATCTTTACACACACCACCATTCTGACAGGGAGGTGGGTCGCACTGGTTACCATCTGCACACACACACACACACACACACACACACTTGTAATGACGAACAATTCATTCAAATTCTGGGACTTAACATCTGGGTTGTGCTGGGCTCTGCTTACCAATGTAGTTACCCCAAAACTCCATCTGAGAGAAAGAGAAATTTTACTTCAGGGCATGGTTCAAAGACATACAGTACAGGTGTGTGTGTGTGTGTGTGTGATTGTGTGTGTGCGCGCGAGCGCACGCGTGCATGTGTGTGTGTAGTACACACACATTTGGGCATGTGTGTACACATTTGGGCATGTGTGTCCATGCAACTGTAGGCCTAGATTGATTTTGCCTGTGTCTTCAGGGCGTGGTTCCTTTCCTAGACATGCAGGATAATGTGTGTGTGTGTGTGTCTGTGTGTGTGTGTGTGCGTGCAACTTACAGTCTGCTCTTCATTCTCATAAACCTCTCTGGCCTCCTCCATGGTGCATCTCTCCTCCATGCACTCTCTCTCCAGGTCATCTTTCTGCAGCTCCTCAAAGCGGCCGCTGTTGTAGCGCCGCCGGCGCTGCAGGACAGCCAACGCAGACTGACGCGTCTCAAACACAGAATCTGGAGGAAGAATGGCAGGCAAACCATGGCCACACCATCAGGCTGTATCACACACACCTGCATTGCATTGACATTCATTCCATGTCCCTGCTGAAACAAATCTATCTGACATAGCATCCCCAATCGACATGTGTCCCCAAGGGGTTGAACTCCGAACTTCATCTGTCGGTTTCTCTGCCTGGTATTGTACTGTAATCTATTCCTGCTTTAATGGCACACAGCAGCTCCTTTCACTTTTAAATTTAAAATTAAGAACGCTATGAATGTATTTACAATGTTTGGGCAATGTAGGTGTGTAGATGTGGTATAGTTGGTCATTATTGAGAGCGGATACAGAGGGGAGAAATCTAGTTCACAAGAATTCACTGTAGTCTTCTGGAGGTGTACGAGTCTAATAGAGTATAATAGGGCTGGTGTCTTTTGCAGGCCGACCCGGAAGTTAAGCCCGAGTTATATTTAGTTTCACATTGGTGTCACAAACTAAGAACTGCCTATAAGTACAAGGTCACAAGGACATTGTGAGCCTCAGAGCCTGTAGATCCTTGTGCGACACCAGTGCACAATCAAGTATAAATCAGACTTCCACTTACCCACAACAGATTTACACTGGAACAGCATGGCTCTGCAAGATGCTAACCATCTATGAGAGGGTCTGTGTCACATGTCTGTCTGTGTGTCTATATCCGGAGGCCGGAGCAAATCTCACAAACTGTTGGCTCGATCAGTGCCAAACTCTGTATGCATGCTGCCAGTAAGACAAAGATTACAACATTACTCTTTGTACTCAGATGCAGCAGACTTTGGTAATAGTGTTTTTGATTTCGTATGATCTCTTTACTAAATCCCCCTCACCACGGAAACCAACACTTTTGGTGGTATTGTGGTCCAGAATCTAATACACTCATAATTTTTCAAATGCATTTTAATTGCATTGTCAACTCTGTCTGCTTACTCGAGTACAGGGGAACCTGTAGTCAGAGGGAACCTGTAGTCAAACATCTGTGGTGGTGTCCATCTGATAACTCCAATGACAAAGCTCTCACCAATCTCTTGCCAACTTACAATCGTTCACTACTGCAGTGTACAGTAAGGTATGTAATGATGAATAAACAAACTAAATAGGTTGACAGTGCTTTTCCCCAAGCTATTTCAATGCCAACCATCCAACCTAGCACTTGCCAATTATATTAAACCGGTTGCCTTTGGAGACGACCTGCTGGTCAAGTTTGCAGCCAGGTCATGGATCAAGTAAGGTAGATTGAAAATACGCCATCATAAATCAGAATATAGGCCTGTTTGACTCCAATATTCCCATTACAAAAACAATGTATCTTTATCTGTCCATAGTGTTAGTCCTATCGAGAATCGAGTTAATTAGTTAAACTTACATGTCTCCGTAGCTATTTTTAATTTTTGGTTTGTTCACAGAGATGTGTTCTTGCGATATTACCTTCACTGTACATCATGGACAGTATATGTATGACACCATACTGTCTTCAGTAACTATGATTTCCTGGCTCTTACCTGCATCTCCCTCAGTGTCTCCGGCCCCCAGACTGTACGTGTCCAGCAGTAAGCAAGCAGTGGTGAGGAGCAATAAACACAGCCGGGCCATCTTGTCAGCGCTGACCATGTGTGCTGGCTTTTTAAAGAGCTGCACAACTGAACTAGACTGATGTCCCACTCCAAAGTACAGCACTGTTTACTCGCCTGGGAGGCCTGTGTGTGTGTGTGTGTGTGTGTGTGTGTGTGTGTGTGTGTGTGTGTGTGTGTGTGAAAGAGAGAAAGAGATCTAAGAAAGTGATTGTTACTAGTGACAAGTTAGTCTGAGTTACTGTAGAGGAAATGTGTGTGGTAGCCTACGTGATCAATGTGAATAGTGGGTGACAGCAAACAAACACGTAATACAAATATTTCTAAATCACTGGAAATGTCTCTTTCCAGCTGCAGGTATGTCTGTCAGATCAAAATCTGACCAACAACAAATATTGACTGTGTGCGCGCGCGTGTGTGTGTGTGTGTGTGTGTGTGTGTGTGTGTGTGTGAGAGAGAGAGAGTGTGTGTCACTGTTGATGAGTGCGTGTGTCATGTTTTACTATCTTCTGGTCCCAGCAGAGATAGTTAAGCTAGAGAAAATCGAAACCTGCATGGTTATGGTCCCCATGAGGTTAACAAGCACGTATCCCCACTAGCCAAGCTCTGTTTAATTTTACATTCAACGATCATGTAATCTGTGATGAGCTGGGATCAGCTGTTGCGCTTGCGTTGAAACATTTTGGACAGACAGACATAATACTGTATTGTGCAGAAATGTAAACGGTACAGAGTACAGTCAAACATTTAGTCCACTAAATTAGTCCTTGAAACAATAATAACAATGTCAGGATGATCTATTTAGACTAGAGGTTTGGTATATTTTAAGGGTTAGGGATTTTGAAGTTAAGCATGAGGTTGTGTTTAGGTTAAGGTTAGGTTGGGCCAGTATTCATTATTACAGTATTCTTAAGAATGAAACAAAGTTCCGGGTAAGAGTATAAGATACAGAATAACTAATAAGATAACACTGATGAAAAATAAGATAAAGAAAAATAACTTAAACATTGACCTGGACATCACCACCTGGGCTGGCCAGGTTTGCATAATGTATGAACCATTAGCAGATTTATATGTGTGCCAATAATATGGTTTGAATTGATAGTGAGTTGACTTACAGTAGCTATGTGTTGGCTGGCCTAGTAGCCCTATACAGCTTTTAATCATGTCGTTAATCACGGTGAGCATTGCCAATAAGCTGTTATTCCTACGTGACTTCACAGTAAACACATACACATGTGCGCGCATGCACGATAAATAGATAGATAGACAGACAGAGTTGGAACATTTTCATTGAGAACTAACACTAAACAATATGCATCACCCAAGTGTATATACGTCCCAATCCATTATATGTGAACGTATGTATTCATATTCATGATCTGAGTTACAGGAGGGTGGGGCTGTGGACAAATCATGCTGTCTGACAGCCAAGTCAACTTGCCTTTGGCCAGAGTCTGCCTGGCGATAGCAGCCCTGTGCAGACTTCTCGGCCCAAAAGGAGATATACAGTATATTGAATTTATCACTTGTTGAAGTTGCAATTCGACTATAACACCCATGTGAAACCAAAGAGGGAATTCCCGGATTAAATAGGGCTGAGGTGTTTCAAGTAAACTGCAAATTTAGCTGGGGACCCCCTGGACCCCCTACTTTGATAATCGGTGGGCTAATGGAAAAAGACATCACATCCTGACCCTCCCCTATAGTTCCTCCACTTTGACACAAGCTGAGTGAGTCACATTTGTTGACAAATGAATTGAGGTGACTCACCTCCATTCATTTGTCAACCACTGGCACCCAATTTGTGCCAGTATCGACGTGCGGTCAGACTACACACATGGGGATATTATAGAGATATCCATTCGGCCATGTGACCAGATTTGACTGAGAGCCTGCCATTGCGCAAACTCCAGCTTTTCACCAGAGGAGGAAAACTTTTTTTTTTAAATCCAAAATGAGTTAATAGCGCAGGCAGACTCTTCACATACTAGAGCATGTCTGAAATAAGTGTCAGAGTAAATATGAAATAAATGCTTAAACATGTAGCTAGGTGTAATGTTAGAGATCTATAAGCCATATCTCCAAAACGGGTGGGTTTCAATTTGAAGCTATGATTCTCTGCTTTCATATGACATGAAAAATCAAAGAAATCAAAAAAATCCAATTAAAGTATCTCAGTCAAATTTAGTCACATATCATGGACTATACTGAAACTAGTGATGTAGTGACTAGATGTAGCACATCTCTAAATGGCCCCAAAACAATACTTCCGGTAACATGTCATTGTTCCGACCTCCTGTTAGTCCGACCGATTACTAACACTATCCCAAACCCTAATCCTAACCGGCCACGTAGGTCAGACTAACGGGATGTTGGATTTATGGGCATTCCCCTTCCAGATTTTGGTGCCAGAGTAGTAGAATGAGAATTTCCCCATGTTTGTTCTATAGATGGGTGGTACCAGATTGTTGTTGGCTGTGGGTGTCACTCTTTTTGGAGAAGTAGTAGAGGGCACTGCCCCTTTGCAAAAGCGCAGGCAACCAAAAGGAAGGTGAAATAAATTCTGAACATACGCACAAATGTTACGGGTGGTGGGACTCAGTTAAGCACCTGACAAACTATCCTTTTACAAAACAAAATGTGCAAATCATGTGGAATGACTGGCACTTTGCAAAAGTGTGCCGCTCAGCTCAAACATATGAGGTGAGGGAGACTGGTATTCCCGAGCTGACTGTGCTATTTCTTTCTGAAAGAAGAAGAAATTAATGAGCACTACAATTAGGTACTGTACATTCCTCCCTAACATGGAGCCGAGCCATTCAAGACGATTGTAGATAGTGTGGATCTTCAGTTTCATTGCTGCCTGCCTGCTCATGTGAGAACAAATTCAGTGGCATACTGCTGGAACAAACAGATTGCTCTTGTGATGTACTATCCCAGTATACTATTGACTAAACATGAACTTTGTGATGAATGTTCTGCACCAGCCTCCGAATCAGGTTCACTGCTGCTGGGGTTAGGACTTATTTGAGGCAATGGAAATGGTCATTTTGGGCAACAAAGTGATACTCGAATCAGAACAGACAGGCAGGGAGATAATACTTCCATGATTCCATCTCCCCCAGCCACTACAGCTCTGCCTCTACCTAATGTAGGCTGTGTGAAAAGATGTTGTGCATAAAGTCAAAGTGAGAGCTGCCTACTAATTCAGATGACGACATCACAGAGAAGACCCACGCGTCCCCCTGGGCGTTGCCAACCATTGCGACTCAACTGAAGAACTCAGCGAGAATACAGTGTGTACAGAGCTCAGGGATCCCAACACGGCTAACGGTTAACTAACTAACTACGATTGCTACCCCATTCCAGGAAGAGAAAGAACATCCACACACTAGTTCTAGAGCTCCATGAGACTTACTTTAATTAGAGGCAACAAATTGCAAAGTTTCGAACTATAATGTCGTCATCATCAGGCAAATATTTGCCTGATGCGGATGTTCTTTCTCTTCTCTTGATGTTTGCAACTTAGCATTGATGCTTGACATCCAGCACCTGGCCTAAGTATAGGCAATGAGATGTGCACACAATCTTCTCTGTGAACTTCTACCGCATTCCACACATACACACTTGCCCTGGGCGCGGCGGTTGCTGGGGTGTGGTCGGCGCTGGTTGGCTGCACCTGGCTGCCAGGGCAGTGGCACTGCTCCATGGATGCGGTGCCGGATGTGGCCGATTCTGTAGCGTAGCTGGTCCTGGTTGCACCTCGGTGATGGCTGCGCCTGTGGATTCGTATATAGCTGGAAGTCTGGATGAGAGAAGGATTCCAGCCATTTATGCTTTTTTGGGTAAAGATTACTGCAGCAGCAAAGGAGCTGGACCTAAAGAGCCCATCTTTAACCAAAACAACGACAGTGGTGTGCTCCTCCACACGCCTTCCAAAGAAAAAAAGACAGCCAACACCTTCATCACTCGCTCATCTGTAAGGAGTAGCACCTTCCTCATACAATGAATGGTACGTGAATAACGGAGGGAGGGAGTGAAGACCACAATTACGCTAAATTAGCTTAGACATTACTAATTAGACAATTACTTTATACTCTTGAGCATTCATTACTGTTGATATGGTGCTGAAAAGGATGCTGAAACAAGTCATGAGTGAATCATTTGTTGTAAAATTGCACCACTGTCTGTGCTATTAACAAACTGTAAACAAAAAAGGAAAAGAAAAAAAAACTGCTGCAAGGGTGGAGTCAAGTTCAGGTTCAGCACCCTTGGCAGTGAAAATAAATCAGCGTCTCCGACTAAGATTCCCAGACCAATAGCTTGGCTACTTTGACATTTTGACATTTCTATTTATAAACACTAAATAAGTGTGTGTAAGAAATGTATGCGAGATCACAGACATTCTAGGGCTATTAAGAATAGTATTGGAAAGTTGATTATTAGGAAAGCCAGGCAATAATGCCAGACAATATTGTTGGCTGCTAGGAGAAAAAGTGAAACCAAGAGTCACTTGTAAAACTTGTAAAAAGTAAAATTTGAATGTCCGGAAAGATTTATTACTTGGCCTATTACTTGATTTATTACAGGTCCTTTCAAGCCCTGCTAAGTGTAATGGGCTTATGTACAAAACAAAGACATCAGTCCCTCAATTATATTGGTAAATGGCCTGCTAGCCTAGAACACCTTCTACCAAAGCATTTTAAGTAGCATATACACAGCCTTTCAGTCAGGGATTCAGTGTCATTTTAGTTTTGACATGAGCCAAGCCAATGCCAGAAGGACTATCGTTTCCACTGCTGGCATGGGCTGATGTCATAAGGTGGACCAGCCAGGACAATTTAACACTATTCAGTTCAAAAGGATTTAGAACAGCTGGAAATTGGATCCGATAACGAACGAACGCACGTGGCACACCATAGAGATCTAGACCATACAGGTGGCAACCTTAGAGTATATGGTGGCAACTCATTTCGCTCCCGCTTGATAGGCCTACATATTATGTAGCGGTCCCCGCCGAAAGAAGGTCAAGACTTGAACTGATGGTAATGAATTTATTTAGTCCATAAACCAACGTGAGAACTGACAAAAAATAAAGAACACAAAAACATATACTGTTAATATTAGACATATTTTTCAATACCAATTGTAGCTTACTCACAAACTTCAAAGGTAAATAGCATATTCAAAAAACACTTTTAAAGTAATTTCAAACAAAGCCATATTTACTGTAATTAAAGTCCAATCAATTAAGGCACATGACTTATTTAAATCATCGAATTATAGTGTACCCTTTTAACAGCTGTTTTTAACTCCAATAAAGTAACGAAATAGCCTCTTTTAACCCTTTTTAAATGTAAAGGACATGAAATACTTGTAACCATAATGTATGAAATATAGTCCGAAACAATTACCAATTCCTTTGCAAACATAACACAAAAAATAGCAAATTAAACTCTGGCTTAGTTATAGTTTAGTACATTATCCATACTTAACACCATATACTTAGTTGTAGAAATACGTTTCTTAACGTCTTTCAAACTACCATAACCATAGTTGACGAGGATGTAAACAACACAAGCCATTGTACCAATCTTTTCTCCCAAACCCCCCCCCGTGTTAACATTCTAACATAGCAAACACAGTCCGTGGTTACTAACCTTATGCCTCTTCGGGGGGTGGCTAAACCTATACTGAAAGTCTTAAAAGACTAATCATAAAAAGCGCGGTATGCTTTGTACACAAGCAGCAACACCGCTTCTTCTTTCTCTCGGATTATGTAATCCTTTTTGCGTCGCGCATGCTATGACGTCACGCTTCCTCTCTGGGTCGCACCTTAGAGTATATATACTCTAAGGGTCGCACAGGTAAATGATAAATCACACAAAACTTCGAAATAAAAGTATTTGGCTCAACACACAAAAATAACAGGAAAACGACCTAAAAAACATGTAAGTTTCACAATAAAAGGTCTGATCACCCAGGAATATAATGATTTAGTGCAAACTGTAATTTGGTTCGTTACATATTATATTTTGATTTCTATTTTCTAACCGTTTATATGTCCCACCCATGTCCACTCCCACCCTACCCCAGATCCTTATGGCCGCTGGCCATGGTGCTGAAATGGGCTACTCAAGTGGTTTCTTCATTTTGCCTACTAGGCCTAGATTAACATGGAAAGAATGAAATAGCATATTAGGGAGAAGGGGTGCTTTACAAATCCCAAATGTTTATAAACAAATCCCAAATGTTTGTAAACAAATCCCAAATGTTTATAAACAAATCCCAAAATGTTTATAAACAAATCACAAATGTTTATAAACAAATCACAAATGTTTATAAACAAATCACAAATGTTTATAAACAAATACCAAAATGTTTATAAACAAATCCCAAAACCCATGAGACTTGGTCCTACCCCCCCGACCATGAGACTTACTACAGGCCAACTGGTAGTGGTCCTACCCCCCCCATGAGACTTACAAATCCCAAATGTTTATAAACAAATCCCAAATGTTTGTAAACAAATCCCAAATGTTTATAAACAAATCACAAATGTTTATAAACAAATCACCAATGTTTATAAACAAATACCAAAATGTTTATAAACTAATACCAAAATGTTTATAAACAAATCCCAAATCCCTTGGTCCTACCCCCCCGACCATGAGACTTACTACAGGTCAACTGGTAGTGCTCCTCAGTCCATAATACAATGGATTACAATAATATGATATTCTCCATAATCGTTAACATGTTGTAGAATGATACTTATTTCTATCATATATGCAATCAAAGACTGCAGGGTAAGGAAGCAAACGTTACAGTGTATGTCCAATATGTTATCTGCCTCGCAGTTCGCACTGACGTTTGTTTTCTCGCTTCATATCGTTTGATAGAGACAATAAAATCACGATTACACCAAAAGAAAATAGACCATTTTTGACAGATGTCTGGCTTAGTTTAAGTGCTTGCATCCACGCGTTCTGTGCGCCTCTCGACATTTGGTTTTCGCTTGCACAGCAACTATATTAATTAGTAGAGGGAAATCACTTTTACGCACAGCACCTGTTTTTTCTTTTTTTTTCCAAAGATGATGATTATTATTATTATCGTTTTGTCCTTGTGTGCAGTTTATGTAATTTATTGCGACCGCACATCGCATTCACGTTTGCCTATTTTGTTGCATCACAGTGTGTGGCTGGTCTTGTACTGACAACAACCAAACATTTTGAGAGATTAATGAAGTGTTCAAAAACACCTCCATCTTCTTCACTGTGCTACTGTATCATAACAATTACCAAAACCACTTCAGGTGAGCAGTCGAGCATCCTCCCCTTTTACAACACGGCTAACATGTCCTTAAATATTCTCTTTGAGGAACATCAGATGTGTGTTGCATTGTGGGATGAGACGTCAGGAACAAACTGCTATCTTTAGTCGCCTGGTCCACTTTTATACTTACATGGTCAAAGTTTTATGCTTACTTGGTACAAACTGCAGCTGCATGCTCAGAGATGGAGAGGTATGCTGAAAATGCACTTCTCAGTAGCCACATGCAGTATACATTATGTAAACTGATACTCCAAGTCGAAGTATGAGTGCACACTGGGAAATATAGGCAAAATTACAAAAAAAGAAAGAAAAAAATGCCTCCCTGTTGCTAATAATAACTATAATGAGAACATTATAGTCATGGGAGGGCTAGCTGCAAAAGAATGCAGGTGCACAGTAAAATCCTCACTGTTCATTTATCAATATCTATAGGCCAATTTGGTTACATTAGTATACAACACAATTCAAATGAACAACTCATTTTATTATGTGCACAGATGTGTGATTGTGTGGTCATTATCCTTTTCAGCCTCTGTTGATGGACTGCAGATCTGAGATCAGCTGACGGGCTAGTGGTCTGCTCTGGCTCACACACACAGAACAACACACAGCGATTGCTCCGGACTGAAAAAAGCCTCCTAATGCCCCCTCTGTGGGTGACATGAATTTAATTTTATGCAGAAACAGATGTTTTCAACGAAGTGACTTACAAGTCCAAAAAGGAGGCCCTTTGGTTGGAATTCTATCGTTTTATCAACTGTTCTCACAGGGGACAGCACTGGTTATAAGTGGTACTTTTTGTTCTCTAGTCTAATAAAGCAGCTGGTCTCAGAACAGTAATGCCCCAAGGAAGACCCTGACAGATGACGAGCTGGGCAAGAAAAATGCTGGTACATTTACCTTTGCAACAGCTGATGTCAGAAATGCATTATGGTACAAAAAACAATCAAGGGGTAAAGTTGTTGCTCCGACTCCGCCAGGCCCTCCATCACAATTGATGGAGGGCTAGCAACTATAGCAACTCATACAGGTTGGTCAGTTCAGCAGGAAGTGGTGCAGGTGAGGACAGCGTGTTCCTCAGCATTAATTACATCCTTGCAGTGAAACTTACTCACTGTCAGGTGAAAAGTGCTGCAGCATCATCGTGTGTATATCAGAGAAGACATGGGCGTATTGTGATGACATGGGCGACAACCTTCCCTGAAGGCCACGTATAGGGGTCAGCATGTGACAGGGACTAGGCTATATATGGAGGGGGAATTTGTGATTGGCATAATGACTGAATTGGGAGCAACATTTTTAAAAAGACAGACATGGGGGAAAAACTGTGTAAAGAGTGGTTTAGATTAATTTAACTGGATTTTCTTTGACATTACATTATAGACAAGAACTGTCTAGACTGTGAGGAAATTACACTCTGAACCCCAATCAAGCTTTCGCTCATTGTGCCAAGTTAAAATTAATTAAATCTTAGTTAATGTAAGTACTGAGGTCCCTGAACGCAACAGTCCAACAGAGGTACTCAGACACAGACCCACAGTCAGGCCTATCACCACACATCCTTTGTTCAATACTAAATCAATAGATATCTGGTGCATGTCATCCCCTCTCTTTCTATTGAATAAAGCATGAAAAATGCCTCGGTAATCAGAGTACAGAGAGACATGGCCAAAAGCAGCAGAAAAGACTGGCTAATGAGAGTGAGACAGAACAAATCAGATCAGTGCAAAGCAAAGTGGAACGTTTGTAAGAAGAATACTATATTAAATAAGGGGCCCAAAGCAGACAAGAGAGGGTTTTGTCACACAAAACAAGGTCTTCTTATAAAATGACATTTTTGTCCTCAATTATAGCCAACTTATACTAAATAGCATCCAATTAGAGACACATAAAATAGGCTTCTTGTGGCAAGAAAACAAGCTGGCAAGAAAACAAGCAATAAAACATGATTCGGTTTGTTTTTTAATTAAAGGGTGACATTTTAAGTAGGCTACAGTCGGGCTAATAACATGAATCTGTATTTCTGAAATTTGGAGCAATGGCTATTGCATCCTGTATATTGACTTTGCGTTTTTATAGTATAGGCCTTATTGTAAAACAAGTTTTTCAGTGTGCTACTGCAATTTCTGAGACATGTGGACATGTTTTGCTTAAAATTAAATGGATTGATTTATCAATACTCCGACCAATTTGCATTAGGTTTGCTGAGTGTGCAGCAGTAGCCTAGATGTGTTTGCGCAACTATCAGTTTCAACACGTGAATCAAGTAACCAGTTAATTAAGTCAGCATGCAGGCAGCCATAGAGAGAATGAGACAATCATTTTACTTTACCGGGTTTCATGATATATTTAGTAACATATTCATGAAAAAGATCTATCCGTTCACTTTGTTTTGTAAGGTGTGTGTGTGTGTGTGTGTGTGTGTGTGTGTGTGTGTGTGTGTGTGTGTGTGTCAGCGTGCACGTGTGTGTCAGCGTGTGTGCGTGTGCGCGCGCGAGTGTACCCGCTCGTGCTGGACCATAGAGTGCTGGACACACACACTCTCTCTCTCAGTCTCTCTCTCTCTCTCTCTCTCTCTCTCTCCCTCTCTCTCTCCTTCCCTCAAAGCTCCCCACCCTACGTGTTTCGGAGGAGCGCTCCAACAGATATAGTTTTGCACTACACGCGCTACAGTCACGGTGGCCTTGATCTTGGCTTTTCGGCACAGACAGACAGACAGACAGACAGACAGACAGGCAGACAGACAGACAGACAGTAGACAGAGACAAGAAAGGGAGCGCTTTCCGCGTGAATAAATCAAACGGACAGTGGGGACACAATGAGAAAGTAGAACCGGGCCTCTACGCGGGATCGTCGGGCTGCTGATCTCTCTCTTGTTAAGTTTTGATCCATCCGGCAACCAACAGCAGCCTGTTCCATGAGCGGGAAGAAAACTAAAGAGGAGAAAGAGCACCACCACCTCCACCACCATGCCACCAAACAAGGTGAGTAGCTATATAGCTAAGAGTGTGAGTGATGTTAATATAATTTGGGTGAGAGTGTGTGATATTAATAGAGAACGTTTTGGTTGATATCTCAGGTTGTTTCTGTATGTGGATAAGCATGAGGCAAGAGGGAGCTGTCCACCCGTGCTGATGTCAGCACGGGTGGTCCACTGGCATTCCCAGTGGCGACCCCCATGTGTCAACAAGACGGGGGGGAAAGCAATTCCGTGCGCAAAAAAGAAGAGGGGGGGCTTTTTAACGTTTTAATTATACCCTAGGCCTATATATGATTGTACATATTTTTATAGACCAACAAATCTTGGTCTTATATATGTCCCACTTGTTGCGATCTAATTTGGTCTCAGAATTCATACATCTCCATCGCACCCCCCTGACAGCAATAAAATCGACGCGCGACTCGCCGCAATGGAAACTGGGATACTACATTGCCATGGAGACCAAAACAAGGGAGTTGGCCTGCCACTGCCAGGCTGCTAAAACTCATTCATAAAACTGTAATATATATGCTGTGCCTGTCAGAGAAATGGGGGGAATATAGCTTGCTGTGACACACTGAGATTTGCTGTTTAAATGATTTGCTGTTATAAGTATACTTGTCCAATATCAATGCCACTGGAAGGGAAGAACCAGCACAGAATTGAGTGCCTCACAGTTAATTCACTGTAGCTGCTGTGAGTTTCCCTCACCACCTCACCAGCTGAGAGCACAAACCCTGGAGGGGACTGATTCCATTAGTGAGAGTACAGTAATTAGTTGATGGTGTGTGTATATACAATTATAGGAACACAGTGTGATACTTGTGGCCAACTAACTGATTGAACCATCTACCGGTATATGCTCTTGACTAAAAGTGATAGTGAGAGGAGTGAGGACACCCCCCAAAATATTCACATTTGAACTGGGGGACCCCCCCCCCCCCACCCCCTGGCAAGCATTGAGGCTTTAGTTAGACTCTGTTAAATATTGCCACTTAATTTGTTTTGCCTCTTACGCTCTTTCTTATATAATATTTGGCTAATGTTTGAACTTTTTTTTAATAGTATGCTATATAAATAATAGTTTGTTGCTGCTGTAATTGCCCCGTTTTCTTTTTTTTTAAATACCCTTTTTAGGTATCTATCAGGTATTAAAAGTCCTTAAACTGTCACTTTACTGTAATCTGGGGACCTTCCCAAATTCATGTTAGGACCTCCCTGTGAGTCCCCATACAGGTTGAGGACCTCTGAATTACAGCACTGACAGGCAACAGCTTGAACAGCATATTTGGCTTTAAGAAACTTGAAATGTGGTGGACAGATCTGGGGGTTCAAATGTTCACATTTTGACTTTATACGTACGGTATACATATTCGTAATCCTGTAAAGGATTAAGTTATAGTTGCACAGGACGACATTAAAGTCTCCCTGTGATGATGGGTGCAGGAAATGTCAGACAGGCTGGGGCTTATAGTGATTGTGTAAGTGCGTGCACATGTACCTCTGTGTGTGTGTGTGTGTGTGTGTGTGTGTGTGTGTGTGTGTGTGTGTGTTTGTGTGTGAGTGCACACGCGAGTGCACGTGCATGCGCACGTGTGTGCGTGCGTGCGTGCGTGTGCATGCTTGGTAATAAAGGCTGACAGACAGACTTTGTCACAGACTGCTGTTTTTCCTGTCGCTTTGATATACTGTAAGTGTTGTATAGGCTACATTCATATCAGAATTGAAATGGTCAGGCCCGGATGGTTAGCTCAACCGTCTGGGCACCTAGGCTGCCAAGCCAGCTGGACGGCGTGCCGTGGGTTCGACCCCCGAGCCCGACAGCCTTTGCCACTCCCCATCTCTTTCCCCATTTCCTGTCTATCTACTGTTCGCTATCAATAAAGGCATGAAATGGTCAAAACTACTTAATCAACACCCAGATCGTCTTGTACACATCATTAAAGCAACGTGCCATTATTTTGAACAAATTGCAAATGCTTTGGCTCATTCACACAATGAATGATCGTGTACAAATGTCTGCTTTTTCTTCTGCTTGTCATGTTGATTCAAATGTATGCAATATGGTCAAATTGTTCCGAATGTATGAATCACTCAGGTCAATCTTGAGTTTAACTATAATGAAGGAGAATAGTGTTGCAATCAAAGTAGTCCATGGATTATAATATAATAGATTGTAAAAGAAAAAAGAATCTGCTAGGAAATCTACAAGCCAACAATATCTCAATGCACTGTAAGCTTATAGATGGACTATTTTCAGTATTTTTGCCCTGACATCAAAATAGGTGATGAATCAGACAGTTTGTTTTCGTGTTGATTTGTTGATATAAAAAGTAAATTGCCAGAATAATAATCTATATAGAAAGATTATTGTTACTGTAGTTGAAGCCTCAACCAATGATCAAAGAGTTTTCTAAAATAGCCCAGAGGTGAATCTATAGTAATCAAAGGTTTGCGATTGCAGGGAAGTTATCCATTGTGATGTGGAAGAGAATATGTAGCCTGACACAGAGGAATGTCAGGGCTAATGCCTATAAGGCATGTTTCTTCCAATGTTTACATTTCTAATTTTGCATACTGTATTGCAGTGGTTCCCAAACTCCCCACCCCCCCCCCCCCCCCCCCCCCCCCAAAAAAAGGACCGCCAAATTGACACTAATTAGCCCACAGACCCCATTTTAAGAGATATGCCAGGGACCCCCATGAGAGAAGATTTGTACGGCTCTAGCAGTGATTCTCAACCTGTTTAATTTGAAGGACCCCCAGTTTGACATGCATTTGTCTACTAAGCCGGACCCCACTTTGGGAACCACTGCTGTATTGTTTCCTTTGAACATGCAGTGCTGTAAAACAGTCTTGTCTTTTTCTTTCCTGGTTTGCATTGACATGATCTGTCTACAAAATACAAAGAGTAAAAATATGTGAATCCTGTCCAATATTGCAAACAATCTCCCACTGTGTTGAAAAGTGCAGCCTTGTGCATTTTCAATTATCGTCATCGAAATCTTAGCCACAAATCAGTGCACTGTTATATTGACAACATGCATGGCTAAGCTATCTTGATTGTGAACACAAGGACTTAATTGCCGAGACCACTTACATGTTCATTGACTGAAATATTTACTTTCGAGATAGGATTCTGAGCTATAGATAATCCATTGTGTGCTGCTGTTTGTGTGAATTGTTTTTTGAGACATCACTTATTGCTTTGCAAATGTTAAGGATGATTCAAGCTACCTAGGTGACTGACAAAAAAGTAATCAACAGTGATTTTGGCATAGAGATAGGCTAGGGACAGCAGTGGTAGGAGGACCATAATCAGGCTCCGGCTGATAAATCTCTCAGCCAATCATGGCCTTTCACAGATATATCAATAGATTATTCCTATAGCATTCCAGACCGACAAGGGGCCTGGATTATAGATTTTATTATACAATAAATATTGGGTTTTCAACATGATATATAATATTTTCATGGTACCCCAATTTCGAAGTAGGTCCCCAGAGTATTGAAATCTTATTTGCCTGAGAATGCACTGCTGAAGAATTACCGTACCATATAGTATGACATTTGTGTTCGAATTAACTTAGTAGAAAAGATAGTCATGAGACACTGTTTCCTCACCGCAACACTTTCATAGACCTTGTCCATCCTGGAGTCTGTCGATGCCCCGTTGGACGTTAGTGGTGGGAGCCCATCTAAGAGAGAGAGACAGAGACAGACAGATAGAGAAAATTGGATGCAAGAACAGTATTGTACTCTTGTGGTCAAGTGGTGCTGGTGAGAGGAGGATTTGTGGTTTTTGAAGTGATGATCTCAAAGTGCCTGTCAATGCTAAAGTGACCACCACAGCTGGGCTGTCAAATGGTTGCGGGATCAAAAGGCATTTGCTGTGGTCAAGGTTGAGAGGTTGACAGCCTGCAGCAAGAGGTCATCCAGGCTGTTCATCTTCATGTTCCCGATGATGTCACTGTTGATGGTAAATAGGCAGGAGAAGGACGCACACCAATATTAATGAGGTGCTAAAGGCCTAAGGCGATGAACAACGGAAAAGAAGAAAAAGGCTGCACACTCATGCCACGATGCTGGACGTTTATTAACAGAGACCAACGTTTCGACCTGTAAGGTCTAAATGATGGGAAAGAAATGTGAAGGGCCGAATGCACACTGACAAGGACCCTCCACCACATCCATACCAGATGGTCCTCCTAGGGCTAATATCCTGAACATTCATCCATTCACATGCACACACACACACACACACACACACACACACGAGCATATTGGAATTATGAAAAGGTAAACAATAAGCAATATAATTCTATTCCAAGGGCCATTCAATTGGCAAGGGCCCTTGGACGCTCCCCAAAATTCATCCCAGTTGTTTTGCTGCACACACTGCGCCGTGCACACACACACACACACACACACACACACACACACACACACACACACACACACACACACACACACACACACACACACACACACACACACACACACACACACACACACACACACACACACACACACACACACACACACACACACACACACACACACACACACACACACACACACACAAACATTTCGTACATGCAATTATCTTGTGTTATTGTGCCATCTAGTGGTAAAGTCATGGAGTCTTCATTTCAAAGTATTTGTATACTCTAATCTAATCTAATGAGACGAGCCAGGGGTAAAGAACAGGAATCTCCACTATACTGTTAATCACACACGAATGTCATTTGACCTTTGAACTCAGAGGGTTTCTCTCTTCAGTTGATCTCACTGTGCCTGCATGACAAGGCATGAAAATAACTAGTTTTTCAAGTGTCATCCCTCCTAAATGGACAGTTGTTCCCAAAGTGGGGTCCGGGGACCCCCAGGGGTCCTTGTGGGAGTACCAGGGGTCCCCAGCTAAATGATAGTTTGGAACCAAATGGACCCTTATGGGTCTGTAACGGGTCCATTTGGTTCCATGTGTACACTCTCAGAGTTAAATTAACATAGATTTTACAATATAAATTGGGGGTCCCAGAGATAGAAATGCCATTAAATGGCATTAGGCTATAATGCATGTCAAACTGGGGATCCTTGAAATTAAACAGGTTGAGAATCACTGCTAAAGCTGTAAAGAATCTTCTCTTATGGGGTCCCTACTCCCTGGCATACATTTTCAAATGGGGGTCTGCGAGCAAATAAGTGTCAATTTGTGGGTCATTGACATGAAAAAGTTAGGGTGAGGTGAGGTTTTGCTCAGTGTTATAGGGACAGGTTTGTTTCAGAATTGTCAGAGAATGCAAGCTAAACTTCGTCACATGTACAGTTTAAAAACGTTAACACTAAGGAAGCTTTGTCAGACATCCAAATAGCAAAGATAGATTATGCAAATTAAATGTACTGCTAGAGTATATATTATAGATATAAAACTGTTTGAACATACTGTTGTCAAGAGAGATGCTTAGGGATTTACTGTACAGCCAGTAATTTCAAGGACGCCAAGTTTGATATGCATTAGGCCACTAACCCCCATTTGATACAATCTCTGGGAACTCAATCTACACAGTAAAATCCTCAGCGTTAATATACGCCGAAAGTGTATACAAATGGAAGCAAATGGACCTGCAAGGGTCCACCCCTATCCATCATTTAGCTGCGGGACTGCCTGGAAGGGGCTCAAGGGCCCAGAGGGTGTCCCCGGACCCCATGATGAGAACCAGTGTTGGACAGCGTGTGCTTGTATAGTAGAGGGCGTTATCGTCAGGACACCTGGGCACAGATCTGGGCACACAGCTGCATTTTGTACCCAGTAAGCACAAAACTCTGACCGGATAAGTGAAAGTGGACCAGAAGCCTAAAGATTGCAGCTATTTATTCAGCACAATAGGAATACAAAAAAAGCATTGTGTACTGTACACGTTCTTACAATGTCAACTGAAGTCAGTATTTATATAGCACATTGCATGATAAGTAAAGTCAATGTGCATTAAAAGAGAATAAAACTAGATAAATACAGTAACTCCCCCACACGCAAACAAACAAAACAAGCATTTATGAACTGCATGATACATCCACGCATTCACCTGATATAGCATTCATGATGGCCTGGCCTTCCCCATCACACAGCAACTCACGCGCACGCACACAAACACACACAGACACACACACACAGAAATGGGAAGGTTCAAGACCTTCCAGACCTCAGGTCACAGTTAGGACACCTGTGCCATGATGATCCGAGAGGTCCGATTGGTTGACACAGACATTGAGCTGATCCGAGATATAGGAGGCAGGCCATTTAAAAGCCTTGTAAACAATAAGCACTTTGAAATCAATTATGTATCGCAACCAATGAGGTGACAGGAATAATGTGTTCAGCTTTTCCTTCATGTCCCAGTGATTAGAGGGAGAAAGAGAAAGCAAGATGGGGGGGGATGCTCTAATTGCTCTAAACAAATTAGTTCCTGATCAAGCCGTAACACAATGATGCAATTAGGCCCACGTATCAATTATATGTGGGCCTAATTACATGCATATCTATCTCATAGAAACCCATCGATTTGTTATCAGGAAAGTAAATCACACCACATTTTTTTAAATACTTAAAAATACTACTAATACTTTTAGTATTAGTAGTATTAGGGAAAGCTTGCTGAGCAGACAAACATATTGTGCTTATACATTGTGTCCTGGTCCTGGAGTGGGCTGTACTATACTATGTATACTATGTATACCTACATGGATTTCCAATGTTGTCTCTAGAGCATGGGCTGCTTTACCCATAATGGGAAATAAATACATTCAGTAAAACATCCTGGCAGACGGAGAGGACATAAACAAGCTATTTCCTGGCCAGGAAGTAACCGAGCACATATAACAATGTAATGGCTTGATAGTACAGCATTACGCGTCGTCTACAGTCTCTCTCTGTGTGTGTGTGTGTGTGTGTGTGTGTGTGTGTGTGTGTGTGTGTGTGTGTGTGTGTGTGTGTGTGTGTGTGTGTGTGTATGTGTGTGTGTGTGTGTGTGTGTGTGTGTGTGTGTGTGTCAGTTCCATCACAGTATAATGGGCTATGATGATGATGTGCAGTAAGAATGGTCCAAAGGGCCCAAAGTGGAATGCGGCAAAGGATGTGTATACTGTGGTTATGTGTGTGTGTGTGTGTGTGTGGGGGGGGGGCTGTTTGTGCGCGTGTGTGTGTGTGTTCTTCTGTAGGCTACAGTAGGATTTACATTATCTTAGGCTTGCAGGCTACTGATGCTTGGGGAACTAACTAATGGAACGTCCCTTATTTTAATCAATGGAACAGCCAAAATACTATATGGAGTATTGGAGTAGGCTATAGTCCAGAATCCCCTCTCCTTCCGATCCTCCCCAGTGACTGAGGATATATAGTGCCATGATCATCAGCGCGGGGCCTCCAGACCAGATGAATCATTAATGACCCGTGCTAACGGCTTTAATGGCCGATAATGTTTCTGTAATGATCTGCTGTCAGCGCCATGCACGTACACTGCACCCGTCTTAATGGATCCAATGCCGTGGAGATTTTTCCCGGGCTTGAACTTCTTCGGCAATTGAGTTCTTTTAGTTTTCACCAAAGCACAGCGAGTCAGCGACGGGAAGCGTCGCAAAAAACACACCAACATGAGCAACCTTCTCCAGAGCTCCTCGTCCATCATCTTTCCGCTCCGCAGATCAGCCTCGGGTAAGTAAGAACTTTGAAATAAAGCCCAATTTATGCTCCGATATATGTACGATGGTGTTGTTTGCCAAAAAGAACTGATCTACAACCTAACAGCGCGTCATCGAGACGCGATGTCAGCAGGTCTTTTTGGCAGGCGACGGTGGAGCATTTAAATTGAGCTTTATTAAGGTCAGCGCACTTATTGGCTGAGCAAACAGCATGTTTTAACTTGTTTTATATATTCTAAGTTAAAGTTAAAGTGTAGGCCTAAAAATCGATTGTTTTGATTTCAGGAACTCATGCTACCTTGTTGTAAGGTTAATTTTATAGCCTATATTGTCCATAAATCGAGTTTAGAGAATGCAAATTTAAACTTGTTAAAGTTGCTGGCTCCTGCGCGCTGTCCATGGTGCTGAAACGGGCAGAGGGCACGCCGCGCCCTGTCTCAGCAACAGCAAGGCATGCATGGCAAAATCAACAGTCATGAAAAAACATAGTTTCATGACACCAAGGTGTTGTTGACCTGCAGCGTGCGCCATCTGCAGTTAGATGCATGAAGAGTAAAGGTATAGGCCTTTGTGCGACCTTAAGCCTTTTAGGGAAAACTATTAAACTTTAGCCAGCCCTAGGCTACACAAAGACGTTGGGATTAATGCTGCCTGCCACACGGCATTGAGCTTAAAATAGACTCCATTTCAACCTAGGTTGATATTGATTTCACAGTTAAAGCTGAATCTGAGTCACAAGAGAAGAGAATATTGGCTTTGATCTTCACATGAAGTGAACATAAATATTGCTGTCATAAGGCACCTCACTTTATTTTGAGGTTCCACTATAATTTTGAGTCCATGTGCATTCTCAGGTTCAAGGCAGGCCCGTTCTGATCTCACTTTATTTTCCACTACTTGATATTGCATGTATAGAAGCAAGAGATACAATCCTGAAATACATAGGGCAGTTGTGGGGAGAGAAAAACAAAATAAAAGAAAAAAACATGTTTTGGTGTTTTAATTTGTTTAGAAGCTGCAGTGAACTGGTTCCTGTCCTTGAGCTAATTGAGAATTTGAAGTACTCCCTCATCCAAGAGGGAATTATCTGCCGTTGTAGGAGTACCAGTGTGTGGTGGACAAAGTATACTCAAGTCAATCAATCACTCAATCAGTCAAAGTATCTAAGTATTATTTACATTGGTCCCTGGTATGCAGACCAGACTGAAAATGGCATCGCTAATTCCCTTGAGAAGTTTTAAAAGGATCTGAACCAACACTTGCTCCTGCTTGGATGTTTATAGCCTGTTTGTAGGTTTACATTTTTTGTACATTTTGTGAATTTTATTCATGTGGGATGCTAAGCTTCTTACGTTAACTGTATCACTTATGGAGATATTTTAGGTTTGGCAAAGACATGTAATTGTAATTCTATGGCCGGTTCACACTTGATAAAGAGACTTTGTCTAAAATGTGTTTCTTTACTGGTTAAATAAAGGTTACATTAAAAATAGGGTAGGGTAGTTAATAGTTATGTAATGGAATAAAAAACTACAATATTTGTTATTGAAATGTAGTGAGTGAAAGTATCCAAAAATGCAAATACTCAAGTATACTCAAAGAAATTACTTATACAGTATAGGCCTACTCATCAAGTGAATCTATTTGTCTAGTGTCCACCATTGCGCAGCACATTGTGTGGGGAGACTATCAAGTGGGACCATGCACCATCTCACTTCGTGATCCCCCTTTTCCCTTTCACCATGTATGGCTTTTAGGAATGCATGCTGGAGGAGCTACCCAGCTCGAAGGACAGGACAACCAGATACATATTTATCAGTGCTGCATCAAAGTCAATGCAAGAAGTCAAGATAAAAGTGGAAAACCTTGTTTTGACAGTAAAACCTGCCAAGGAAGGCACGAGCAAGAATAATTTCCAAGCATGTCTAATGTTTGTTCAGTTTCCCTCTGAAATAAGCACATTTCATAATTATAAAATGCTAAGCTTCTGTCCATTCAATTGGACAAATAGTGTCTATAGATGAATGGATAGAACAATGTTCTGAGCATGAAATGTGGATTGCCATGTGTTGCCATATTAGAAGATCACAATGGTCTTCTTTTGGATCCAGATATAGGCAGCAATAATAAACATTGAATCTGAGACTATATGAACTCTTAATCAAGTAGCTGAAGCTCAATGATTTGGAAAAGTACACCTGAACAGAGGGCGAGACTGACTCATTTAAAGTCAGCTCACACCGACCCACTGCAGCTTATAGTGGGTCAGAACAGAGACACAGGACACGTACAGGTCACAACCTCTCAACCCTCTGTCCATGTCTGGGCTGCGAACGAAGGAGCAGGCAATTACTTCCAGTCCTTCTCACTGGCTGATTTTAGATCGGGAAACCAAGTTTCAGAAGACTCCTCCAGGCTCCTCGCCAGTTATAGCAATAACTGGCTCTGTGCGTTGATACCGATATGGAAGAATCGTTCAGTTCTATTGGCGGCCGTCCTGCATGTCCTGTTGCAGCGCACTGGGTTAGGTAGTACTACTGTAGTGTAGGACATCTGTCCACATCACATCCACACATGTTATGATGTTTGTATAGCTACAGCTACAAATATGAAATACCACCTCCTCTATAGCTCATATATAGCTCCATTCTGCAGCTACAACCTCTGAACCTCTGCACCAAAACAACATGAAAGCCCCTCCTCTCCCTCTCTCACTCTCTGTTCCAGGATTTCTCGTGTTCCGTCACCCTCGCCAGTTGTAGGCCTATTAGTTTCCCATACATCCTACAACCTTTCCTGTTTAATCTCACTTTCTCTTCCCCCCTCAATCTCTCTACCATCTCTTACCCTCACTCATTCCCCCCCCCCCCCCCCCTCTCTCTCTCTCTCTCTCTCTCTCTCTCTCCCCCCCCCCCACTACAGTCACCATCATGCAGTGCTCACCACATCATCATAAACATCTGTATCAGTATACAGTCAGGCGAACATGTAAATATCATGCCACGTGTTTCGTGAGCGAGGAGGACTACAGGTTGCCCTGTGTAAACGAGACCCCCCCCCCCCCACCCCCTCACCACCGCCCACTATTCGGGTGGCGGACAGTCAGGGGCTGCAGCAGCTTATGAACGACACACAGCTGCATCATGATCGTAGCTTGACGCCGTTTCCATTGACAAACATTCCGGCCGCAGCTGCATTTCTGTCACGGACGGCGCGGTGCGTGGATCTGTGCAGCCTGACGCGCAAGCACTAGCAGCTGCAGAGATCAACCTCCACTTTAACGAATCTGTTGATCCAGTCGGTCATCACCACACATAAGCTACACCTCCCGCTCTCCCGGGACCAGAGCTGGGACAGAAAATTGGTTCGCTCCCGCGGGCGCTGGCTATGTGAGTTTTTTTTGTGTGTACGTGTGTGCCAAAGCCAGCGAGGCAATAAGGAACGACTCGAGGCAGCAGCAGGAATTCACGGATTTTGTTCAACCACTTTCACGAGGCGTCCGACCCCGGACAGCGAACCATGGAGGATTATTATTCATCTCGTCGGTCTTCTGGACAATTATCGTGGACATCTGCGACCGCGAGACTGCAGCAGCAGCGGCCAGTGAGTGATGCCCACTGAGCCGTACGTGGGTTTAGACACCCTCACCCAGCCTCGCACCCACATCACCCAGCAGCACCGTCCGGAGGACACATCATGTCTCGGGCAGCGGCTATCGCCAGCTCCCTCATACGGCAGAAGCGGCAGGCGAGAGAGCGCGAGAAGGCGAACGCCTGCCGAGGCACGAACAACAACAGCCCGAACAACACCAAAGGCACCAGCGAGAAGCCCAGCAAATTGAGCCTGTTCTCGCGCGTCAAGCTCTTCGGCCCGAGGAAGAAGCGGAAAAGAAAGCGACCGCCAGGTCTGGTGGAAGGGGGTGTGGGGGGAGGGGAAGGGGCTCTCCATCACTCACCATCAACACCACCAGTGCCACCACCAACATCCATCAACACCATCACCACCATCATCATCATCATCATCACCACCACCATAACCACCACCACCAGGTCTGTGCACATCAACATCATTATCATCACCATGTACTTATACCAGCATTAGGCCTATCATCATCGCAATGAACACCAGGTCTGGGGGGGGGGGGGGGGGGGGGGAGAAGAAAAGTCGAGAGAGTCAACATCACCTTCAGCCACTTCCGTACCATCACCATCATCATCATCACAATCATCTCCTTCGCCATCACCATTGCCTGCATGCATGTACACACAAATTGTTAGAATTCGTCACAGCTTCATCCCACTTTCAACGACAGCTGCCCCGGCTGAATGTAGATTAGTGTGAAAGACAATGACAAGAATCATGAAAACAGAAATATTGGTTATGTTCACATGCAAGGAATTTGATGACGGCATGCATGGCTGCTGTGCTGTTCCACACGCAACACTATAGCAGACATCACCTCTGAATCATCTGTTTTCCTAAAGGCATTACTGTCGCAGCAACACGTATTTCAGTGCTCTGAGCGTATGACCTGTGGCTGCTTGGAGATGTGACAGATACTGGCAGGTGTAAGTGATAACTCTTAGCTAAACCAATATCAGAGGAGATGAAGCGGCTAGCATTGTCAGTAAGCTGGCAATTTAGCTGTCAATTTATCCTTCATTGCTCTGTATCATGTTACGGGTGGGAGTGAGTTATGGGTGTATAGCAGCCAGCAGGCTTCCAAATGTCAGAAACACAAACAGCTGCTCTCCTCAGCCACTTCCTGCTCTCCTGCGGAGTGCTGGATTTGATCCATAACACCACATGACATGCAGTGAAAGGACACACATACTGCTCTCTCCTCTCAGCTTCAAACATCATTGGTCTCATGATTTTCCAAGCATCTGTGATATTTACAACACCTTGCGTTCTAAAGGATGGGTCTGAAAATAACCAGGGACCCCTCTCTCATCCAGACAATGAACCCTTTATCCTCCTTTCTTCAGGAAAAGGTTACAAAGCATCAAGACCAGAGCTCCAGCACTTGTTTCCCTAACAACACATATCCCGAGGCAGTGAGGGCCCTCAACTCCTCCTCCTCCTTATCAGTTCACACAATGAACTTAATTTAACCGCATGTTCCCTAGTGGGTTTTTTAATGCACCATGCACTTGTGTTTTATTTCTCTTGTTAGAGATTTTTTTATGTTTAGGCTGATGTGTATTTGTATTGTATCGTTTTATCTACCTTGAGTACACACAAAAAAACAAATTCATGTTTCATCGAAATGGTACTAAATTATTCAACCTTGAATCCTCTCCTGTCTACGTATAACTCATCTTGATTTTCCGTCTCTTCTGACTGCCTCTCTAATGTCCCTGCTTTTAACTGACTTCTCTCTCCTCTCCTCTCCTCTCCTCTCAGAGCCCCAGTTAAAGGGCATTGTGACCAGGCTATCCAGCCGTCAGGGATTCCAGCTGCAGATGCAGCCTGACGGAACCGTCGGCGGAACCAAGGATGAAGACAGTACCAGCGGTATGTCAAACCCTGGTACCTTAAACATGCCGCCCACACTTTTACTGTGCAGAATTTCAGTTAGCCCGTAACATTTTTAGGATATCCACATGACTTTGGTTGGGTTGTACGGCGCCCCAGGCACCCAGGCTCAACATACTGCCCTGCTTAAGTCTCTTTGAACAAGGCTCAGAATCCCCCACAATCTCGTATACCTCCAGTCCACATGAAGGTGGAGAATGTATACCTCTGCGGATTGACACAGTTTTTCTTATGTTTTTATTTAAATGTGGGGTTATCTTCTTTGCTTGCACTTGCATTTCTAGAAGTAGCCATTTTAGCTATGTTAATGTTTCTTTTTTGAATGTACGTAGACAGACCCTTTGCAGCACTAGATTTTAGCTACGGACGGCAGTGAGCTGAGCCAGGAGGTAGAGCGTACATTTGGGAACCGGTTCGATCGCCAGCTCATCCTCATTGAAGTGTCCTGGTGCAAGACACTGAACCCCAGCTACGGTTCAATAGTTTCTCTGTTTAGTTAAGATTGGTTAAATGCAAAGAGGACAAATTCTCGGTATGTGTAAATGTACTTGGCCCAACACCCCAAGAACAACTAAAGCAGACACAATTATTATTATTATTATTATTTATCATTAATTATCTCCTCCATTTTAGCTTGCATCAGACCTCCAGACAATAACTCCCTGAGTAAAAGAAATTTCTTCAATCCAATAAAGCACCCTGGACACAGCCACTGCCGGAGGGAAGTGTTTCACCATGCTTCAATTACAAGCTATGAGCTGTGACCCATGTAGGACAGCTTTTGAGAAGGAATAGAAGTTATTTGATAAGGTGTCTTCCTATTGTAAAACGCACACCCGTGAAGTGAGGGGCGCTCTTATCATCATGACGTAAAATAGACACTATGTCTATTTGCTCAGACACTATGACGTAAAATTCTCCATTCATTGTCAAAGGGAATTTAATGTTTGTGTTGTGTTTGTGAACATACACAAAAAGCTGGATATAGGAGGGGCTAGCACCCCTCAAAAATGTGATACAACTTATATATTGAAAACATATTTAACACTCTTTACAGTGAGGGGCCGGGCTGCAAATACAGTAATTACACAACAGACTGCTTCTTGTAGGTCGTTAACCCGAATGTCCTCCCTCGGATTTGTTTTTCATTTGGCAAGAGGTCAAGGCACTTCGGCAGGACATGTAATTACTGCTGGTCTAGCTGTTATTTTATTGAATGGCTACTCCATCACTGATGGGGATTACTTTCATATTCATGTACCATTTTATGTAGACAACGGAAATGTCATGCAACCCGGGGGAGTGATTAAGCATCACTCCAAATGGCACAACACATTCATCAAGAACAAATATGATAATTAATTAACCTTTGGACTGCTTTAGCCCAGCTGCCAAGAGTGTTTGCTTTGCAGAATATCAAAAGAGTGCATATTTGCATGCAATTGAAATTAAACGACAGAATAATGAATACATAGAAATCATTCCACAAGTGTGTGCGTATGCGTGCATAGTGCCTGCATGCCAGTCTGTGTGTGTGTGTGAGTCTGTGGAAAAACAGAATGTTATGCAATCACCCACACGATGAACATGTTATCGAACATCTTATCATGTTACTCCACCATGATATTCATACTGCCTTGAGTGGATTTGAAAGGATAATCCAATTCATTCTCCATCTAGCCAGTCATGACAGAGTACAAGGTGGACTAATTGAGTGTAACAGAACACATCTGCCTTCTCCACCAGAATCGTTACAGCTAAATATGTGCGATAGTGACTACATGCAATTCGTGATTAAACCAGGGGTTCTCAAACGTTTCGCATTTCAAAGATAACTCTGACAGTATACAAATGGAACCAAATGGACCCGTTAGAGACCATTTGGTGACTATTTTTATACTGTCAGAGAACCCCCTCAAAGAACCCTGACAGTCCCTGGACCCCACTTTGAGAGCATTAAACCTTAATTCACTACACAGTGCCTGCCTGGTATGTTAATATATGAAACTGATAGGCTTCTTTCTATACATTGATTGGATTTGATGGGTTACAGCTAAAAAAAACACAGCTCATCTGCTGAAAAAACCTAAGTGAGGTGCTGGAGTATAATGAAGAAAAAATAAAGGGAAGCAGAGTTTCCCTTTTTTTCCCCCCATTATGGGTTACAGCTACCTAAGACACATGGACGGGAAAAGCGCGATTCCATAGTTAACTGCGACTTTCTGTCACAATGAAATATGTCCTACACCTTTATGCAATGAAATGGAGTTTAAAACAGATCATAGTTTTGATCTAATTTGAATGGTGAATTCAGTGAATATATTTTTTATCCTCACTGGCACTGGATAAATTCCAAACAGTTTGCTACAGTATTTTGTAAATATCCTGTATTAATTAACACATTTGATCACGTTGACAGGTATACTCGTCCTGATTAATTCATTTAAGGTGAGACACCCCAGGTGAAATCATGATTTTTCATTTTTTTTTTTTTTTGCTATTTTGCTTCCTAAACATGTTTTCTTTCAAACTAAAGCAAAATACACATTAAAAATACAGATTTAGATGTTTAGTTGGATAGTTTATTTTAGCCAATGACAGCTCGTTTTTCGGGGTGAAAAGCCACCATCTCTATTTTCATGATTGGTTGTTGGTACAAAGGAAGTGACCATATTTGGATCAGACCACAGTCAGCTTGAGGTCCAGACCTTTCCAATGATATATGCCATTATATGTTGTTGCCAAGGTTTGGATGAGATATTTTGTCTCAAAATAGTGGCTTCAAATAAAACGTTTTGGAATTTTACAATACAAATCTTTAAAGGCCGTTTTCTCAAAATGAGTTTTCCTCATACTTGGGACAAAGAATCTCCACTTCAGTTGAACTGACATACACCAAACTTTCCAGTCTTATTCCTAACTATATTCCGCAGACATTTACACATGGATTTGTTGATATATCATTCACAGCCTGATTTACATCACATTTTATACCAAAAAAATGCCGAAAATTGGGTTTTTTATGCCTGTTGACACTATTTTCTGATTTGTGGAGTGATAATTAGAGATATCAAAAATCCCATGTGTAATTTTCTTTGTCTCTAATGTGTCAACAAAATGAAATGATAATTTTGAACCTGGCTTTATCCGATCTTCAGATTTATCGTCCCGAAATGTATGCAAATTAGCGCATATAATGCCTAATTTGCATATTTAAACATATAATTTCAGAAAACTTGTAATACAAAAAATCTTAGTTTTAATATAAGTAATCAACTGGAGAAGTTTCATTGTGATAGCTATTATTTAACTTTTTTTCCCTATTCACCTGGGGTGTCTCGCCTTAATGAATTAATTTGCGGGGCGCTTTTGACGAGTAGGCTTGTCTTGAGGCGTTTGATATAGCTATAATACTATTTTCCATTGTTTTAACAGCTCCGGTTGCTGTGCACTGTTGCTAGGGCCCCGCCCGCACCCTTTCTGTATGACCAACCACATTAGCTTCTGTTTTAGTCGCGGCCTTTGCACCTCATTTTAGCTCGCTAGCATTGATGCTATGCTTTAGCATCTAAGATGTAAGCCAAAAGCGGACGCGCGTCATAGTGGGATAGCCTGAAATCACCGGCACCCAAGCGCCATACCGCTTTCGTCCAGCAGGCGGCACTCATTTGTTAAAATTGGCGGGCGGACGGGCCTTTGCCATGTCACTCTGACTCAGACATAGGATAAGCAAACAAGATACTGTACTCTATAGGACCATCGACCATGTCACTGACTCAGACATAGGATAAACAAACAAGATACTGTACTCTATAGGACCATTGACCATGTCACTGACTCAGACATAGGATAAACAAACAAGATACTGTACTCTATAGGACCATCGACCACGTCACTCTGACTCAGACAAACCCGATACGCCCATATAGGCAGGAACCATTTGTGCATGGCTGTGTTTTCTGTAAAGAAGATAGTTTTGTTTTGATTTGCATTATTGTTGCTTTACTCTGCTAAATTGCTAATAAAAAGATACAGTGGGCCTAATCTGAATCTTACATCATATCATTTCTGACTTACATGTGATGTACCACTAAACCTTGACTTCACTGCGGGTCCTGAACAGCTTTGGAAGAAGACCTTTTCTGTGTTGAACTGTCACCACCTGTGCTACATTGATATTGATGATGCATTTTTCTCTTCGCCTCCCTGTGTGTTTGGTCTGCGTGCGCGTGTGTCTACACATGTGCGTGTGTTATGTTGTGGCTGTGCATGAGTGCACTTGTTGTGTTTGCTGTGCGTGTCCATGTTCTTTCCATGCTCCATGTTCATTCATGTGTGTGTGTGTGTGTGTGTGTGTGTGTGTGTGTGTGTGTAGCTGTGTTCAACCTGATCCCTGTGGGTCTGCGAGTGGTGGCCATCCAGGGCGTCCAGAACAAACTTTACCTGGCCATGAACAACGAGGGTTTTGTCTACACTTCTGTAGGTACACACACACACACACACACACACACACACACACACAGACACAAGTAGTACAGGCTTATACTGTTTAGTGTACACCCACCATCATCATCATCATCATCTACACTTTAAACATGGAGAGCTTTTGATTAGATTAGATTAGATTAGAAACAAAAATGTAAGTACTGCATGGGAGCTGGTTCCAGGCTTTAGTTTAGACATACTATTAATCCGACTGTCATTAGACCGACAACCTACCTAAAACCCCAACCTAACCCTAACCCTAACCTTAACAACCTACTTAAAACCCCAACCTAACCCTAACCTACCTAAAACCCCAACCTAACCCTAACCTACCTAAAACCCCAACCTAACCCTAACCCTAACCTACCTAAAACCCCAACCTAACCCTAACTGCAAGCACGGGAGCAGCGCATGTTCGACCACATGTCCGACTGTTGTTTCCGCATGTCGGTTCGTTGGTGTGTCTAATCTGCGTGTGCGTCACCGCCAATACTCAATAGGAGCTGATGGTGCTGTAAATTGAGACATGAAGGGGCGAAAATGTTTTTTTGTCTGGGAGAGGCTCAACAACATAGTCTTTTCATTATTTACCTGCACCTGAGATTTCTGTTATTGAAAGATTTTGAAAAGAAAATAATATGAAAATAAGCCACCGACCAATTAGCCCTTCGCTAAACCCCACCCACTCCACTCTGCGATTGCAAGCTGTCCTTCTCAGCCATTGAGATGCATATTAAATGACGCATATATTGAAATAATCAAACATTTAAGTAGCAAGAACTTCAAAATGTCTTGGACAAATGTGCATGACATTATTTCAATAAACTAGAAATACAAGGAAATATTAGAGGGAGAAACATGTAAGACTACAGTGATTACTAGTATTATTGCCATCACCTGGGTGTGTCGTGTAACTTTCCCGACGTTAAGCTGTGTATGTGTTCAACAACACAGCCATGCAAAAATAACACTGACAGCTAAGAGGTGACGAAAGCTTGCCATCCTTAGCAACGGTTGCTAAACTATTGGGATTGGCATTGGACAATCGATTCTGGGGTGGGGTTAGGGAAAAGCTAATTGACTTACTTGTATATTGATGGTTATTCGTTAACAAACGAGACATTGCGTTTTTCAGAAATAGAGATTGCACTGGTGACATGGCATGTAAGTTGGGCCATTGCTCAAACGACGCAGGTCCCCTTGGGATGTTTGTGTTGGACATGCTTTCTATTACCATCGTGGGAATCCATCGATTACCTTCATGCTTCAGCATAAGCCTCGTTGTCCAAGACCATTATTTTTGAGTAAATGGGGGGGAAAAAAGGAACCTGCGTTCCAATGGACCCAATGTAGTTATTATTTAGTCATAAGCTCTTGTTAATACTTTTCATTGATTAAATATTTATAAAACCCCCAGACAGACTTAACCACTTTCACTTTTGTTTCAACAATAGCTGAAATGGCCGATCTACAATGTAATGCATTTGTGGAGGAGGACATACCAGGTTTCTGCTCAACAGCAACGCTAAGCCCATAAGCCTGACTTCAAGACACTCATGGGGGATGACTGCTGTTGAAATGTGCATTAGTTCTCCTCTACCCTTAAATTCACTATCTCCAAAAATAAAATATACTTCCTCTGTGAATTGGGCAACATTGTTTTAAAATCATGAAAGTCTAAGTCTATCAAAAATTTAACAAACATCCAAAAACTTGAGTTTGTCATGAGTTCAGTACTGTCATTTATACAAAGGGATGGAAGCTCTTATCATCACCGCGCGTGCATGCATGCGCCGTGCGTGCACACACGCACACACACAGTTAACTGGCCAGACAAGATGGCGTAAGGCAAAGTGCATGCATTGTCTAGCCCTATACATCCTCTGGCAGGTGATTAGTTGTTGTTGTTGTTGTTATGCAGGGGCTGTTGGCTTCAGTCAGGATATTGATGTTCTTCAGTGTTGTTATCTGACACGCACGCATGCACACACGAACACATTCTCTCTCTCTCTCTCCCCCTCTCCATTTCTTTGCCCAACGGCGAATCTCGTTTAAGATCGTACACACACACACACACACACACACACACACACACACACACACACACACACACACACACACACACACAATGACCAACAAATCCTTCACATATAATTTGTACAGACAAGTGGATGACTGAACGAGAGAGAGAGAAAAAAAGAGAGACAGAGCAGTGCCACTCAATCATTTCCCCCCGGCAACCTGGGCAATGGTTTCTCTCGGCAGACTTGTTGGTATTCTGGGGAGGAAGCTTGTTGCCATGGAGATGCAGGAATAAGGAAATGCAAATGTCAGCGGTCCGAAGTTGGTGAGCTTCATTCTGTTATAGATGAACAGCCTGGTCTGGGGAGTCATTGAGTGAGGGGACAGATAGAGAGATGAATGGAGAAAGGATTGCATGGATCTATCAGAGCATACAGGTGCTGGAATCTCTTGGAAAGGCTTTAGCTGGAATGGCTTCTTTAAGTTAAGAATGTGTGTGAACAATTCTTAACAATAATAATAATAAATGCAAGGAACTAGGACCCCGAACCAGCGCAAAACGAAGATACATTCGTAAAAACAAGCATTCCTAAAATACGCTGTACAATGTACATGAAAGTATAGTCAGGCTTCGGAATTCGTTTTTGCAAGAATATGCTTGAATCTTTGTAGCTTCAATGAAGCTTATAGCAACAGTTGTGCTGGGTAATGGAAGGTGATTCATTTATAAACCCCAAGTCGTTTGCAGTAAAATGTTTCATTAATGTTGCATTAAGCTGCGGTTGACCGCAGTCATAAACAGTTCAACATACACAGCAAAACGTACACTTGTTCTAATGCAAGACGATGCATCCATCCTTTATCTACCACGCATCCAAAGTGGGGTCGTACAGATAGCTGTTACAGCATACTTTCTTCGGCCACATTAGCCCAGCTCTAACTGGGGCATCCTGCAGTGTTCCCAGGCAGGCAGATATAATCCCTCCACCTCGTCTTCTTCGGTCTGCCCTGTGTCTCTCCTTCTAGCTGGATGAGCCTGGAAGACCTCCCTCTGTGAGACGAGGGGGAGGCATCCTTACTAAATGCCAGGACCACCTCAGCTGGCACCTTTTATATGCAACAGAGTCTCTACACCGAGTCTGTCCCGGATGACTGAGCTTCTCACCTTATCCTAAAGTCGATGCCAGCCTCCCTCCCAACATAAAATAAATACAATACCGTGGTTAGACATGAGATACACTGATAAAACACTAAAAGTAGGAGAAATGGTAAAAGGATTATTAAAAAAAAGGCTTTCTCATTCAAGTATCTTATGAGAAGAGAATTAAAAGATGGTACAGAGTTTTCCGGTCTCAGTTTCAGATCTGAGAAAGATGGAGGCACGAAGGCACGTTTTGTATGCATGTAATTGTAAGAACAGCCACGTCCTCTCTCTCTCTCTCTCTCTCTCGCTCTCTCTCATTCTTGGCTACTCTCTTCCTTGGTTAACTCCCCTCATTTCTCTGTCTGTCTCTCTCCTACTTTCACTCGCCAACAAAACCCTACCTCCCCTTCCCACCCCCACTTCTCTCTCTCTCTTCTCCTTCCAGGAGCATTTCACCCCAGAGTGCAAGTTCAAGGAGTCTGTGTTTGAGAACTACTACGTGACCTACTCCTCCATGCTGTACCGACAGCAGGCCTCGGGTCGCGCCTGGTACCTGGGTCTCAACAAGGAAGGTGGAATCATGAAGGGAAATCACGTGAAGAAGAACAAAGCTTCCGCACACTTCATTCCCAAACCACTCAAAGGTGAAAATAATCTTGACTTGAATGGTAGAAAAAGGCAAACCGAAAACTGTTAGCTAAACAATTTGACAAGAGACACAAAATCCTTACCGTTCCCAATTTGTTGCTTTTTTTTTACCCCCCATTAAAAAAAAATATATATATTCAAATCCACCATGGTGGATTTGAACCCACGACCTCCGCGGTAGTGGGCAGTTACTTTACCACTGCATCACCCCAGTGCCTCAATTCCAATGTTTTTGATATATTTTTGATATGATATATATCTTTAGAAAATAATGTAACACTGCATGATACGAAGCATAAATGTGAAACTATGGAGCATGCATATTCCCAGTCAGTATAGCATCTTGACTGGATGTTATTGGATGTCTGCGGAAATGTACATTACAAAGACATCTACATAGAAAACTGTGTATACAGTTAAAATACAACTGTATACTTCTGCTAAGCTTCTCCTGGGGCCTTGACCGTTCACATGTAATTGGCCTGTTTGTGTGCGTGTCTGCGTGTGCACGTGTCTGTGTCTACGTGTACACGTGTCTGTGTGTGTGTGTGTGTGTGTGTGTGTGTGTGTGTGTGTGTCAGCGAGTGAGAAAAACAAAGGGGGACATGGGAGAGACAGGTAGAGATTTTGTTTAAGCTAGTTGTTTTTGCTAAATTTTACGTAATATACATTGATTTGATTGCAAAGTTGCAATGTGACACAAATCTGCTATTACTAATCTCTTTTATTCTATTTTAACAATACATTTCTTAGTTTTGTTTTATTTCACAATTATGTTTCGCATGCCATTAAAGCCTCATTGAGGGCAAAAGAG
Source organism: Protomyctophum bolini (assembly GCF_963924005.1). Lineage (NCBI taxonomy): Eukaryota > Metazoa > Chordata > Actinopteri > Myctophiformes > Myctophidae > Protomyctophum > Protomyctophum bolini. Next base: position 12,000,673 of record NC_137874.1, on the reverse strand, counting down.
ACACAGACAGAGAGAGAGAATAAGAGAGAATAAGACAGACAGACAGAGAATAAGAGAGACATCTGCTTGCAAGGAGGTTGGTCTTATACCATCAGCATAAAGAAGACCAACGTCATGGGACAAGATGTTGAAACTCCACTCTCCATCTACATTGACAATCAGACTCTGGAATGCGTTAACACCTAACATCTGCGAGAGCCGCCACAGTGATGGCCAGGCTGACACAAAGAGTATGGTCAAACAACCATCTATCTGCACGCACAAAACTCCAGGTCTACCAAGCCTGCGTCCTCAGCACCCTGACGTATGGCAGCGAGGCCTGGACCACGTACACCAGACATGAGAAACGGCTTAAGAGCTTCCACCTGCGTTGTCTATGCCACATCCTGGGAATCTCTTGGCAGGATAAAGTTCTGGAACGTGCTCACTCCACCAGCATGTTCACCATGCTGAGCCAGCGCCACCTCAGGTGGCTTGGCCATGTCCACAGGATGGACCCCAGCCGGCTCCCCAGAACCATCCTCTATCTATGGAGAACTGTCAACAGGCTCCACACCTCTTGGTCGCCCAGGCTTGCGCTTCAAGGACGTTTGCAAACGTGATATGAAGCAGGCAGGCATTGACCACAACCACAACATCTGGGAGGAAGCTGCAAAAGACCGTGGTGTTTGGAGGCAGACTGTTGCTGCAGGTGAAGAGACAGAAGAGGAAACTGCAGCCCCCACTCCTGTGCCAGTCCCCTCTCGTTTTGTCTGCGCCAACTGCACTAAAGACTGCCACTCCGGAGCAGGGCTGTCCAGCCACTGACGGACGGATACCTATGAATTTGAATTTTAAAAGCTCTTTATTAAAACCACATCTTTCCAATTCAGCTCATATTATTACAGCAACCAAACCATAGGACAGAGAGAGAGAGAGAGAGAGAGAGACAGCAAGAGGGAGAGAGAAAGACAGAGGCAGATAGAATGAGGTGAGGGAGAAAGAGAGAAAGCTCACAAGAGTTGTGAGATCGCTGTGTGGTGTGAGACACTGGCACGCAAGTAGATAAATAACACTATGAGAAAGAGTTCAGGAAGCCTCTCTGACTTACTTACTTCTTACTTATTCATAAATAGCCGATTTACAAGCTCCCATTGGTAGATCTGCTATTTGCAAAACATTTAGAAAAATATTTTTAATAATAATATTATTAATAATATAAGAAAAAACTTTTCCTGAAGAAACAGTGTGCAGGGCTCGTTGTGTTGGTAACCAGAATGTAAGAATGTTGCTAGTGTTAAGAATGTTGTGAAGTGTTGATAAGTATCAATAGTACATGTAAGGGTGTTGATAGTGTTAAGTATTGATACTATATCGATAGTGCGTTCCCAACTTCCCACCAAAAGATAAAATGTCGTTCTAGTCGCTTGAGTCGCTCCACTTCGGTCATCATTGAGCGGGAGGTTGGGAGCATCGCCTCAGTTGTTCCATGCAAGGTGCATGTAATCACGTCGCTCAAATAAATATTTTATCTTTTGGTGGAAACGCATCTTAAGATTGATAGTGTTAAGTATTGATAGTGTTAAGTATTGATAGTGTTAAGTATTAGTAGTGTTGGTAGTTTTAAGTATTGTTATTTTAAGAGTGTTGATAGTGTTAAGTATATTGATAGTGTTAAAGCTGCACTATGTAACTTTACTGTTCTATCCCGGATTTGAACCCGGGTCCCCAGTTTTTCATTTACCACTGAGCTGATGGAGCCTGTCTGCTTGCTCAGGGGAGAAATTTAAATTTGTGTCAAAACAGAAACAGAATCGTGTCAAAGGTCATCTCAAACCAGACACAGGATCTAAATTTATATAAGAGTATCTATCAATTGCTCAGCTTAGATAATTACATCTTAGCATTCAGCAGATTTGTTGTTACATCTTGATATATAGAATATATATGGACGGTAAAGATTCATGGTGTATAGACTTTACAAAAATGTGTGAACATTTTTATGATTTCATCTGGCTCCACTGTTGGCTAAATGGCATTTTGGTGTCTAAAAGTTAAACATCTAAAAAAATATACATCACAAATACAAATAAACATTTTACAGTTGGAACAGAGTTTCTAGCTAAAAGTATGAAGGTAGATAGGTGTCCAAAAATGGGCGAAATACAGGAAAATAAATAATAAAAAAATAGTGAAGGATAACGTGGCCACAATAATCTCATAATTAAAAGTAACAGAAGTATTTTGTAAATTATAGGAGTTGAGATGCTGAATTCAAAGGCTGTCTCTTAGAACAGTGGTTCGTACAGCTTTACTTCAGTGTTGCCAACTCTCGCGAGAAAAATAAGAAACCTCACCTCCAAAGATTAGCCCAAAACAAGAAGCCTTAACTTGAAAAATGAATAGAGAGCCATCTAGAGCCCGAAAGCTGTGCTAGCAACCGTTTCCTTTCACTAGCACTGATTCATTTGAATATATTGGCGTATCTGAAGTGGGTGAAATTATGTTTTCCGTGCACGCTCCATCATGTTTTCGTGAGAACGCTAGAGATAGAGCAAGAGCAGCTGAGAAGAAAATGGAGGATAGAAACAAGTCAAGCAATCAACAAAAAGTAGTGTGAAGTTCATGAGACCAGTGTAACAAGTACGGGTCATAGGGACATAGGGACATGCGTCCGGGCAGTTCGGTTTCCCAAACCATGTAGGGACACGGCCTGACGGGACACTTTCGATGGAGCTATTGTAGAAGAGCTCGAGGATGCAGGGTACTAAACTAGACTCCAAACGTCTTCAGACAACGGATCCAGTACAGCCGGTGCAGAGCCTTTTTTCACCACGCGCGTGGTGTGCGTGCCTCGCTTGAGAATGAGATCCTCATCAATGTGTAGTACGCACCACGCAGAACCAGGGACGTGTGTTTTCAAAATGGAGTTTGAAGTTCACTGGGCTTATAAAGGAGGGTGGATCTGTTAAAAATATATATATATTTATTATCTAAATATTGAATCAAGCAAAAACCCAAATAGGCGTTCAAATGACCCTAGAAGTGTTAGTGTGAATTACCCCTTTAACCAGAAGCCAGATGAAAATCATTTGACTCAAATGACTTGACTGGATCAACAACTTTCAAAAGTTTAAGGTAAGCTGCTAGCATACATTATGTATTTCTAAATTGTTTGTAGGCTACATTGTATTGTATTAGTATTACAAGAATATAAGATTATAATTCTATGGATTAAGCTAATTAATGTATTAGTTTACCTGGAGCTCCTTAAGGAACAACTGTAACGTTTGTTTTTGCAAATTAACTGATGACAGAATTTGCATTAATCAGTTACATGTCTCCAGAGTTGTCAAATGTTTTTTTTTTAAGAAGAAAACAATTGCTCAGTATGTATTGAGTTTACACTTCCTCTTTTCTATCTTCGTGTTAATGCAAACATGTCCTGTTTTATTTCAGAAATATGGATAGCTCCAATTGTGGAATGTACCTACAGTGAGTACAATTACTCAAGTACTGTATTTAAGTAAAATTAAGGTATTACTTTACTTACTTATTTTTCGATACTTATACTCCTACTCTACTACATCTCATCTTTACATAAAATCTGAGTATTTCTTCTATCACTGAACAAATCAAATCACACATCACACATAACAAAAACAAAACTATGACTATAGGATTCTTAAAACGGTTTAACTTTTTAACAAGATTGAGCTAACTTGTTTGGCCCTCCTTTTGGAGAGGCCGGCCATTTGAAAGCCCCTCACAACAACCAACTTGTGCCCTAGGCTGCCAAAGATATAAACAAAAAAAGAACACAAACATGCACGCATACACACGCACGCACACACACACACACACACAGAGAACCAACTATACATAGATAAACATACTATCATACTATATTTTTCTTGTATTTTAGCAACCTGCAAGACGTTTTGTGAGTCGACGTGTAGTAATCGTATCTTGGCGGAGTTGGCTCAACTGGAAAAGGAGAGCGAAAACATCACGGAGATCACAGCGACTATGCAGTGTCAACAGAAGACAACACGGGTAAGTTATGTAATCGTTTGTAAATGTAAAACAGATTATTTTATCTTCCATTTTTTGTGATCCTATTTCAGTGGATGATTTCTGTGGGTTCTATATTTGACAGTTGCCGGAGACCAAGGTTGAAGCTGTGAGGACAGACAAAAGCGCTTTGCAGCCAACCACAACCGCACAGCTACGTTCTGATAGGGAGGACAGTGACAAAGACGGAAAGGCTGCATGGGTCATTAGACCACCTCCATCAGAAAGGAGTACGGAGGTTTCTGCTTCGTGCCAGAAGCACCGGAGGAGGAAAGAAACGGTCCCTCGTTCCAGCCATCACCGGCCTGTTCACCAAAACACACTGCGTCAGGGAGATGTATTTTTTAAGCTGTCCCCTTTTTTGAGGGTATTTTTTTGGGGGGCGCTAATTGTTATGGTTGGCGCATTTTTGTAGCTACGGTATAGGCAGCTGGTCGGTTGTCTATTTTTTTATAAAATATCAGGTGCTACTGCTACTCTTATTTTGTTTTATATTGAGGGTTGCATTCCATTAAACTTCCAGCTCGCCTCTCAGTGCGTCTGTGACACATCCTATGGTATAAAACGTCTGTCCTCGCCTTCTTCACGTATCCTTGATTCAGGGCATTTCATTACAGGTGAACAACATTCAGGAAACATCTGTGAAAATAGCAGATCTACAAGCTCACAACATGTCTCACATTGCAACACATAATAGCTCACAGCCAATCCACAAGTTGTGAGCACTGTGGGTCGGCTATTTTCAGCGAAAATATCCCTCATGTAAATGAGGGGGCTAGTATAGAACCCTGGTGGACTACGAATCAGGTATAGGGAATAATTGCGGTTCATTTATATTGTATAGTTTTTATTAATATATGTTTAGTTGCTACGTTTTTTATCAATAAACATATGACTGAGGTTTCTGCCTACTTGTTTTGCTGTGTGGGATGGTGTGTGTGTGTGTGTGCGTGCGTGCGTGCGTGCATGTATGTGTGTGCGTGTGTGTGTGCGGTCAGGGGTTGGTGGGGCTGATGAATCACATCTAGCTTTGTGCATGACTGCTGTATGTGTGTATTGTTATAGTAAATAACCAAAACATTACAAGTATGATGATATATGCATCTAATATTTTTTGTTGTTTTGGCTTGTTTTGCAAGGTTAAGTTTGTATGTGGGTGGGCTAGTACATCTTAACTCTATGTGACACACAAACTCCCAAAAGTATGCTTGATGTACAGTAGACTACGCGTACATGTTGAATACATCAGTGGTTCTCAAAGTGCGGTCTGGGGACACCCAAGTGGTCCTTGAGGTGGTTTCAGGGGTCCCCAGCTAAAGCATTGGTAGTTGGGAAGCAAATGGACCTTACAGCGCTGTAACTCTGAGTTACGGGAGTCCGTGGCCTAACGTATAGCAAACTGGGGGTCCTTGAAATCAAAACGTTTGAGAACCAACCAACAATCAGAGCCATAAAATGTATGTCTGAGTTTTGTTAAAGAAATAAAGGTCCTGTAATTATTTATACTTTAACCAAACTGTATTGCAGACCAAAAGGAAAACGCAAAACTGTTTATTTTGAAATTGAATTACAATATCTTTATCCGACGTAAACTTGATCAAACAAAATAATTAAATTCAAATGAACGATCAAGATTTAAAAATACAAACGTTAATGTTCAAACTCCTTCTTAAGTCCTGCAACGCAAAGTCCTTTAAATGTCTCCGATGAGTCGTAAAGTTGTAGATCTATTTTCCAAAAATCAAGTAATCCATAAAGTCATCCAATAAAAAGGCAATGCATTGCTCAAAAAGGGGAAGAAAGGTATATTCCTCACTCAACCTTCAAGTCAGGAGGCCACAGCAGGAAACCCTTCAATGTTCCTTGACCAACCTTTTCTTCTTCCAGTTTTCCGAACCCACTACTCTGTGGTTCATCAATTTCTGTAGAGTCTCTTTGACAAACCACCACCTGGGCTGCCTCGCTTCCTGTGCTTTTATAGATGTTCCTGGTATCTATTGCTAACATGCTTTTCCCCACAGCTCCCCCTATGATCAAACCTTAACAGAAAATGCATTACATTATTAAACTACACTAAACAGAACATTCCATTCTGCACACTACATTTCTGGGTTAAATTCAACCATAATTTAACCAATATATTCCCTTGTTATCACCCAGTATGTTATGTTTAATTTTCTTTCAATACTCATACCAGGACAGGAAATAAGTTTCTTCACACATGTATGGCCAACCACCACTTGGAATACATGAGTGTAATCATTGTCTCCTTCCATGCTCTGTAAAAGGAGTCTCCAGTGACCCTATTCATGCCAAGGAGACCTGACCAAGCGTCCAGACTTATAGCATGTTATGTAGACAGCACTATAATTGCATTGTATGTAGTCATAGCACGTCATAGTACATTATGTATACTAGCATAGTAGTATATATGTATAGTTTACATGTATAGTTTCATTATATAGATATTCCACTGTTACTTTCTTAGCTAACGCATGTTTCATGATAAATGCTTTTTATGTGATGTATTCCCATGCTTGTTTTGTTCTTGCTTAATGTAAGTCGCTCTGGATTAAGAGCGTCTGCTAAATGCCTAAATTGTAAATTGTCCATAGTATGCAACGTGTACTAGGGAGTGAGGCTGTGTTGCAGTTTCTACAATCATTTACATTATTTTAACAGTCTGTTATTCTTGTCTTGTGTGTGTGTGTGTGTGTGTGTGTGTGTGTGTGTGTGTGTGTGTGTGTAGTGGCTATGTACAGAGAGCCGTCCCTCCATGAGTTGACAGAGTTCTCCCGGTCGGGCAGCGGGACCCCCACCAAGAGCCGCAGCCAGTCGGCTCTGAACAACGGAGCAGGGAAGATCCCTAGTAACAATGACTCCTCCTAGCAACCCCCACCCCCCAACACACACACACACACACACACACACACACACTGTACATGTGCATGATCACACACATGCAAACATGCACATGTGCGGTATACACACTTACAGTATACACACATACACACACGAGTACACTTGAACAAACATGTACAGACACATTATGCACATACACTAGCACAAACATACACGTGTGTACACTTGCCCTACCACACACAAGCGCATGTGCGCACGCGCGCACGCACGCACGCACCCACCCACACTACACACTACACACACAGATCTCAGGCAGACATGCCATCAGGCTACTGAGGAGCAGGAGGAAAGAGGAAGAGGAGGAGGAAGGAGATCCCTTACGGACCCCACTGTGATGGACTGTGATGTAAATAAACAGAAAAACAACAAAATAAGGACAATCAATCCATCTGGAATCCGCTACTCTGGCCTGCAGAAGGATCAGGAGCCATGGATCGGAGATCCACTGCTCTCCCCTTAACCTTGACTGTTGTTCCAGACACTGTATCATAGCCTAACCTCTGAGGGACAAAGACTGATGACAAAGACCGTGAAGAAATGATGGCAGAGAGAGAGAGAGAGAATCGGAGACAAATACCTGTAGCTAGGGAAAGTCCGAGAGATACAGACTGAGAGAGAATTAGTCAAGCACATAGGCATTGGGCATTTACATAGACATTTACATAGGGTGGCAGTGGCTTAGGAGGTACTAGCCATAGACATACAGAAAGGTAGACGCCTCCTTCAGCTCTGGGGCATATGTGGAAAAGTGAGGACAAGCTTCTGTGTTGGTGCCAAGGAACGTAATGAAAGGAAGGGACGTGAGTCACGTGACTGGACGCCTCCATGACGCTCATGTCCGTATAACTCTATGGCTCATGTCCGGCGCACCTGGATACAGGTCACTCCAATGAATTGCAGCGGTGAATGAGGCGCCTAGCTTTCTATGTCTATGGTACTATAGTGGCCATCTGGGAACCAGAAAGGTTCCTGGTTTGGATCTCTGCCCCCTCCTGGCTGTGTCGAAGAGTCCTAGAGCAAGACACTGAACCCCTGACTGCTCCCGATGAGCAGCTTGGTGCCTTGGATGGTTTCCTCTGCCATCGGTGTGAAAACTGTGAATGTGTGCATGAGTGGGTGAATTTTAAATGCTGTGGAGAACGGCGCTATAGAAATGCAGACCATTTACACATGATGGGTCAGACTGCGAGACAGACAGACAGACCACCAGACAGACAGTCAGAGGGACTACATGGACAGACGGACAGACAGACAGACAGACAGACAGACAGACAGACAGACAGACAGACAGACAGAACCAAAGAGATGAACGTAAAGAGGAAACAGTCATCAGTCTGAAACAAGTGAATAAAGACAGAAAGACAGAAAGAAAGAAAGAAAGAAAGAAAATGAAGGAAGAGAGAGAACTTTTATCTATTCTATGGAATGCTGTGTTTACATAGAGGGTTAAGTCATATTTTTCGGAAACGATGACCTTGTACTTGCGGCTGGAAGTGCGGCTGTGTGCGTGTGGTCGATTGCATGTACTGTATATACAGTAGATGAGGTGTGTGTATGGTGTGTAGTGTGTGTGTGTGTGTGTGTGTGTGCGTGCAAGGTGATACGGGTTAGATATGGGGTTGTGTACACTACACTGGGAGGGTGGGTGGGTGTATATTTGATCTTTTTAAGATCCGTTGTATATCAGATTAAAACCAGAGGGCTCTGGCAGGCGTAACTGTATATTCTTCCTTCCATGTTTACTTAGGCTACTTCCATGCTGCACACATGCCGCAGCCACACACACACACACACCACACAACACACGAAAATAGACACTGCTGTTTCTTATTAGTCTTTCCTTTGTTGCTGTTGTCATTGTTGTCGTTTGTTTGTTTGTTTGTTTGTTGTTGCATGGACGCTTGAGGACCCTCTTGCTCAGTAGCAAGCATGCTCAACAGGGTCTGTCTTTTCTTGGGGTCGTATCGTGTTCCTTGACCTACTGAACACTAGTGATAGCCAATAGTGTCCGTTACCAGAACACTAGTGAACTGACACCAGGGACATTTCAGTGGACCAATGCTAGTGGACCAGAACCGCTGGAGGAACAACACAGATTCACTTAACATTTTGGTTCCTGCCGTGGACAAAAAACTAGAAATGCACTAAATAAAACCTACTCTTTCTAAGGACATTCAAATTGTCTCCTCTGTTCTCTTCTTGTCGCTGAATGAGTGAGACCTTCTTCGTCTGTTGTCTGAAACCGAGTACTCTCCCGAAATGTTTTTGACTGTATGCGGAAGGCCTATTTTAACAATAGACAATGACAATTTGAAGACAAACGAGTCAATGACAAAATGAGAAAGGGGTGCACCGCGTAGTGCCTATTTATCTCGGGCCAGATGGCAGAGTATGACATTGCAGGCACTATAGGCATAGGCTGTGTTGATGATGTGTTTTTAGATCAGCTTGTTGTAATGTTGGAACTTGGGAGCATAAAGCTGATGGTGGCCTGTGACGGTATAGCATTGCGAAATGAGCTCAAAGAGCCACACAGTGGAGGAATAAAGGCAGCGGTTTGTGCAGCGCTGGGTGGCAGAAAATTACATTATTATGCATCTACTGTAACAAAGTTACATAACACTCTCCTTCACAGCACGATCAAGTAACCAGAGGCACGCCTGATGCAGTCACTTTAAACTGCGTCTCTCTCTCCCTCTCCGTGTCCAGTGCGATGCACGCTCATTGTCACATGACTCCTGAGAACTGTACTGTACCTAATTTGGTGAATATTGTTCCCGCTGTTGGCTCTGTGTTGTTTAGAGGAGCATAACCCTAACCAGCATGAATGAAAATCATACAGAATAATGGCAACCGGATATGGATTCGGGAATATGAATTAATGTAATCATACACACACTCACACATACAGTATGCATGCACTCTAAATACACATAAATATTTGTGCATGCATGCATGCACGCACAGTGGGTAATGATGAAATGTGTGAAACGTACTGTACGGTGGTTAACACTACAGTATAAGACACCAACCTTTACACAGATGTTCGAGCATGCTATGATTTTTCATACAAGTATACCGTACCAGAATTCTTCATCTATACACGATGGAATGCAGTGATTCCTCATGCTTGTAATTTTCCTGCCAGGTGGCGAGGAAAGCAGAGTGTGTCATGTGTCATCCGCTCTCTCCCCTCTTCCTCGCTCTCTCTCTCTCTCTTGCATTCCTACCTTCTTGCCACTCATTTGTGTTTCAGGTCACAAAGCCTCCATGACTATGTCTTTTATTAGTACCGGTATGCGTCCTTCCGTCCATTCATTGCTCTAGGTCACCTTCTTGGACAGCCGCTCCTGAAGAACGAGGACACCGGAGGACACGCGGGGACAAACTTCAGTCTCTGTAACTTTCCCTCACACACTCAGAGGCAATGATAAGCAGTCACACTGCAAGGTTCCACATGCTGTCGCCTGGCTCATTGCCATGATCACAATGGATAGTTCAGAAGTCATTCGGCTATAAGTACAACTATGTGTTCATAATTATTGATTGGTCTTGATCTTGACCTTTGACCACCAAATTGTACTCCCCACGATCAGATATTAACCCATTTAGACCTGAGGCCGATTCTACAAATGCCTTCTAGATCAGTAGTTAAGATCTTTCCAAAATGTAAAAGAAAAAAAAAATGCACTCGTGCAAACCGAGCTGTGCAACTACAATGTTATTGTTACTGTGTGTGTGTGTGTGTGTGTGTGTGTGTGTGTGTGTGTGTGTGTGTGTGTGTGTGTGTGTGTGTGTCATGACCCCAATCAGTATGCTGCAAGGGTCAAAGGTCATACTCTAAACAGACAGACAGACTGGCACAGGGACACACAGCCATTTAAAGGAGCGACGTGCACCGCTCGAAAATAGGGTCGGTGTTTTGGGTTGGGTGTCGGACTAATGCCTGTCGGACTGTTGGTATACTGTATATGTCGGACCAAACACATGCCCCCTCAATGGTGAACCTACTGTAATGAGGATGTCTGCGTGTATCTGTTGTACTGTGAAAGTCAATGTCAGCAACGATGATTTGACGATGATATGAGTGACAGACTGACATACATACATACTGCACAAATACTGTACATACACACACACACACACACACACACACACACACACACACACACAAGCAACATCATCATCTCCGATCGGAGATCATGCATTCGCCCTGTGTGTACTGTAGTGTACAGTATGTGTGTCTTAGTTTGCACAGCTATAATCTTGCAAGCCCCCCCAAGGGGACTACAGACAAGCCCCCCCAAGGGGACTACAGACAAGCCCCCCCAAGGGGACTACAGACAAGCCCCCCCAAGGGGACTACAGACAAGTTCGGGGGGCGCTGGAAGCAAATGTTATTTAAAGTGGGGCACTGGGATGCCCGGCCGGTGCTGTCACATGACAACATAACCCAAGCACCTGTGAGTGTGTGTGTGTGTGTGTGTGTGTGTGTGTGCACACACACTGGACACAGAGACAGTGTTTGAGATTTGAGTTTGATGTTAAACAGTGAAATTATTATTACAGTATCTGTATATCGCCCCTTTCTAGTGCCCCTTTCTAGTTACAGTTGTCTAATTAAACTATCATAAGCTCATATATTAAATACATCGGTGTCTAATTAGAGCATCATTTGGTATAATAGGTCCAACAATACCATATTTCCCATCTGATATGGAATTGTATTTGATTTCTAATTAGACCCTGCAAAAATCTTGGTTTCTAAATATAGAGTATAATTTGGTATAAAAGTAAATTGCAAGGACCTTTATATTATATATTTTTGGGTATAATAATTTCTTCTTCATGAAGATCCAGCATGATCAAATATTATTAGTGTGACCTGAACCTGGATACTGTAGCTATGTGCATGCACTACGTCTCTTGTCTAATTAAGGCTATAACTGTGGTTTGTTTGTTTACTGTATAATAAAGAACATCATTATTTCTAGTTTGTCTAATGTGATCAAAAGGTACAGCTGGTGCTAGTGTCCAGTAAAATAAAGCATGAATAAATAAATAAAAATGTCATACCATGGCAAGAGTGAGCATAACATCAAGGCACAAAGAAGTGGTTAATATACGTCAGCATGTCTCTCACAAAGCAGAAGAAATGTGGCAACAATATCAGTGACAGAATATTATCAAGAAATTGTGCCTTGTTTTGCGTTTCTCAGTGATATTGTAGATGTGTACGTTTTCCACCTCTGCAGCAGCTGCCTATGAGGCATGACAAGAGATTTGGTGTACAGCAAAGCAGAAGAAATGTGGCAACAAGATAGAATATCAAGAAATGGTGCCTCGTTTTGCGTTTCTCAGTGATATTGTAGATGTGTACGTTTTCCACCTCTGCAGCAGCTGCAGCCAATGAGGCATGACAAGGGATTTGAGGATCACGACGGAGGAGCAAATCCTCTGCTCGCATGAAGTGCAGAGGATCTGAACACAACAGCAAGCCTACAACCAAGACAACCTTGTCGTAGGAGGGGAAGGACAGCCGAGCCGCCCACTGTTACCTCGTATCCATTGTGAACTCAACAACACACTATAGATGAACTGAGAGCGTGAATTCTAAGGACTGCAGCATTATCTGCCACACAGAGACCTGGCTGTCGAACAACACCCCAGAACGTGCCAAATCAGTTGGATTTACCCTATTTTGGTGGACAGGGACAAGTAAATTAACGTTCCGACCATAGGCTAACACAGGGCTATTGCAGTGGATGGGGATTTCAACAAAGCCTCTCTGAGAATGTTTTTTTCTTGCCCATGAGGCAGCAGAGGGCGAGAGCGTATATACACAGATGCCGTTCTGGTTATAATCAAGACGTGCATAACTGACATACTCCCCACTGAAACTGCCAGGATTTAGCGAAACCAGAAGCCATGAATAAACAGTTCTGTGCAAACCAGAGACTTCTCAATCTCAACGTAGGGAACAGCTGAAAGACAATTTACGAACTCAGCACAGCGCCCAAATCAGGCGACTTCAGTGAGAGGCTTGAGTCACAACTCAACTAACGAGGAACAACCCAAATACAGTAGCTTGTGGCAAGGATTACACACACAATATCCGTCTTCAGAGTGAATCCCCGCAGTTACTCAGCGGTCAACCCTCCCAGATGAGCTGAATACTTTTTACACTTGCTTTGAGATCACCGGCAACAACAACAACCCCCACCACAGCTGTCTCCACTGACAAGACCGTTTGTGCACGGAAGGTGGAAGGTCATGCTCGATGCTTCGGTTTAGGAGCCAGGACTAGGGTTGTCCCGATCAAGCAAAAGAGCAAAAGAACTTGATCGGGACATCCCTAGTATCAATATTATATGAGAGACTAGACTGGATATCGTCTGTGATATTGTACAATTGTGATATGGCATACGTGTTCTATAAAAATATAAATATCGGACCGGGTAAAATCAGTATCGGCAGATACTCAAAATCAACTGATCGTAATCGGATGGGGAGGAAGAAACGTGATCGGGACATCGCTAGCCGAGACCAGTATTGCTGAAGATATGTGCCAAAGAGAACGTCACAAACAATGGCGAAGAGATGGCCTACAGGAGAGGTCAATAACTCACACTATGGTGCCACATCTCTGTTCACATCATCACTGAGGCCCTCTCATGGGATGAGCACCCTGGCCATGCAATGAAGAATGCACAGCAATGCCTCTTTCACCTAACAAGTTTGGCATGGGGCCAAGATCCTTCAGGCCTTGTAGAGAAAGCATCCTTCCTGACCAGTTACCTCATATAGGAGCTGTTGCTGCATGGCTGCTCAACTGCAAAGCACTTCAGAGGGTTCTGTGGACAGCCCAGCACATCAGTGGAGCCCAGTTTCGCTCCAGGATATATGCGATTGATGTTATGCCGGTAAAGCCCATGGATTTACCAAAAGAGCCTGGACTTGGCAAGCATAGTTCCATATCCACAAGACCAAGGGTAGTAGGCTCTGCAACAGATTCACCCCCCCAGGCAGTTTTATGAATGATTGACACTATAGGCATGTTGCCTCCCTGCCCACTACACACACGCAGACACACAGACTGTACAAGACACAAACCCGCCACACACGCAGGCGCAGGCAGGCACACACACACACACACACACACACACACACACACACACACACAAATTATTTAAACATCCCACACACAGGCAGGTGCGTGGGCTCCTGCCTCTGTGTGTACACACACACACACTCTATACAGTATACTGAATTTTGTGCATATGTATTTATTTATTGCTTATATACGTATACTGTGTACATACTGCATGTACTGCATTTGCATAATATTTAGATGTAGAAGTATAGGAAGGAACCATACACACTGTACCTTAAAAGTCCCTCAAATGGTGCTATATGACAAAAGTATAGCTAGTTCTTTACCTCATTACTTGCAGTTATCTTAATTCTCTCTTTTATTATTGTTGTTACAATGTTGAGGAACCAAAGAAGTATACGTATGTAGGCTACGTGCTTATGTGCTCATAAAAACAACACATTCTTGCATCTTCAATCTTTTCCAGATTTCGTGTCCAAGTTCTTCTGCCGAAACGCAAAGAAGCAGGCAGGGGTGAGGGGCAGAAAAGGGAAACGCAGAAGGAAACCAGTCGGCCCATGAATCCGAGTGCAGCAGACCAGAGACAAATCACGTCCACTTCCCTTCACAAGCTGAAGATGTCCTGCAGCTCAGAATGGGCTATACTGTATACACACAGAATGTCCTTCCTATACTTCCGGGCCGCTTCCCGACCTGAGGACATTGACAGATTTCTGAAAAACCCCATGTTTCTCAGTCGTTCTCAAAGGCCCCCAGAAGCAAATATTTGAGTTAAAAACGTTCGCTCTGAAAGAATATAATATTCAAAGATTTGTGCCACATTTTCACGATTATTCAAAAATAGCAGACCTACAGCTTGAAGATCTGCCATTTTTCAATAGCTAAAGTAGAACATAATGCTTAAAACACCAAAAGGGGTTCCTGCCCAGAATGGGTTAAGTTCCTTCACAGGTGTTATAAGGCTCTGTTCCATTTAGTGTGTGGTTCTCAAACCTTTCATTTTCAAGGACGCCCATAACTCTGAGAGCGTGCACATGGAACCAAATGGACACGTAAGGGTCCATTTGGTTCCATTTTTACACTCAGAGTTACACACCTCAAGACCCACTGGTGTAGCAGAATGTTTCCAGTGAGCCAACACATGCACAATACTGTATCAGCACCCTGACTCTGTTCGAAGGTTGGAACAGAGCCTTCATTAGTATCATTGGTAACACCTGTGAAGGAAGTAGGGAAGTGGCCCAAGTTCTTTCCAAAATTGTGCATAGAGCCCATTAATTGGCACCCTGGTACACCCATCTACAGCCCAGAGAGGTCTGGGCAGACAGTGATGATTGATGAGGAAACAAGCACCACCCTATCATGCATGAAAACACAACAACTGGGATGCAGAAGAAAACATCAGCAGGTGCTCCGAAATATTGGCTGTAAAAGACGGCAGTTTATTGAAGAGCTGCAGAGTGCTGCAAGCATGGTGGAGGTTGCTTGGAGATTTGGTCACAATTTAGTGGTCTTCTCACAGAAATACAGCTTTATAGAGGGTATATGCGTACGACAGTGGTAAAAATCTACTTTCTGGCCTCGACATCCAAACAGAAAAGTCCCATCTGATTACGTTAAACTCACATTTGCCACTCGATTTGCCACTCACTCACAGGTTTAAAGAAGTGGGTGACATTCTTTTTCCGCTTTTGCACGCTCCATTGTAGTTTTTGTGAGAAGATAGAGGTAGTCAGGTAGAGTAAAGCCAAAGCCCATTAAAAAAATCATTCTGCAGCATGAGAACAATGCCAAACACACAGCCAGAGTAATGAAAGACTATTCACTATTATTCAGCAAAAAAGAGAACAAGGCGCCCATAGAGTCCTGATCAACATCAACAAGTTATTGTGGTATTACATGAACAGAAGCACAAGCATTTGAGACAGAAAAACTGTGTCAAGTTCCCCAACTTCCCTGCCGAGTACCTTAAAGATTGTGTGCAATTGCAACTACAGTAGGATAATAATGGTTTTAAAGGCAATGGGTGCCACAGCTAATATATATATATTTTTCTCTCTTTTTACTGCACTTTGTTGTTTATCGGTAAACAACCCCTTCCTGGCATTATTTTTTAAAGTGCCTAAAAGTACTGTGTAGTGTGTAGGCCTATATAATCTTTTTTTGTTTGTTCGTTCAAACATTTACAGTCATGCAATATTGGGACTCTATTAATAAGCTGTGACACTACTGCTTAATGAAATTATTTTGTATTAATTAAAGGGATATTTCACTTTCAAAAAGGCTTTTGTTCATTTCATCGTCTACTCATGTTTATGTGAACACCCCTGACAGTTTTTAAGTGGCTTGATTCAGTATTTAGATATTTCAAAATCATTTTAGCTGCCCCACCCCCTTCCTATTAAACTCAATGTCTGCCAAGGACTTATTTAACTGCTTTTTTATCAACTCCCACAGCGCCAACAAAACATTTTTTTCTTTTTATAAACAAAATATTTAAAAAAAAATGTATAGAAACTGGCGCTCAGGGCCTTTTTTGCGTTTTTTGTATTGGGCCTTATTCTTTCCCTGAATTATAAAAAATAAATGAAAAAGTAATAAGAAAAACACAGGCACCTCACGTATTAGGAGGGCAGTATCAGTCACCAGAAAAAATAATCTGAGAATCTATCATGGTAAAAATAGAGTTTGAAGTTACAATGGGTTTGTATAGGAAGGGAGTGTGGCAGCTACAATGAATATCAAATATCCAAATACTGAATTGAGCAACTTAAAAACTGACTGGGGTGTTCACATAAGCCTGCGTAGATGATAAAATGACCAAAAGTTTGTTTTTTAAAGTGAAAAATCCCTTTAAGGTTTCTGCCAGTTGTTGCTTCTTATGCTAATGCGTAACATTTGTCTATACAAAATACAAATGTGGTTATGCTTAGATTATAATGTCATTTAATGTTGTTGTTGTTGAACCCCGAAGCCATTGAAAGGCTTTCTAACCTCATGCAGTGTTTGTAAAGTATAATATTTAGAATTCGGTATGTGTACATGCTATAGAGTGCAAGCACATATGTGGCATAAATAACTGCCAAAATAAAAAGCACAAGCATACATTCATATCAAATAACACACTGAAACAAAGATATATGATAACTTAAACTACTGTAAAAGGTACCTGCACACAGAGCACGTTTTTCAGATTTTTAGCTGATTTTCTCCATCGGTTTTCCGAAAATCACGTCCAGTGTGCAACCACCTTAAATGTTTATTTTAAATGTTCTAAATAAAACATTATTTCATACTTAACAAAATAGCAAAAGTACAAATGTGATGTTCAAGCTCACAACAAGCTTGTAGATTATATTTTTGAAACAAGGGAAAATAATACATTTTATCTTGAAATGCATACTGTAGGAACCCCAGATTGAAATCTATTATTTTAGGGTATAGAATTTACACCTGTATGAAATGAATGTGCACAAAGTGCTGATATATATAGAGGGTATGCGCGTGATAACATGATACCCAGAAGTTATCTGGGAATGCCTGAGTGGCAAAAAATTAAACAACATTAAATAACGTTAAACTAATTTTGCCACTCTATAGTATACTCTATAGTATGCCACAACAAAGTGGAGTCCTAGGGTTCCCCAGGAGGCAATAATGCAATGCAAAGAAAATAGAGCACCGAAGTCTGACGTCAATAATATCGGTAGAGGGCGCAAATCCACGGGTTCACGTACTTTTTATTTGCATTGTAATCCCCATAGGGGGGATTTTAGATCGACTCATATAAGAACTGTTTGAAAAATAAACATGTCATCCCGGCCGTTACACTCATATGGCCATGAAGAATCAACTGACTGAGAGAAAACGCTATCGTTACTGCTACTGAATTAGTTACATTTTCGCTAGAAACAGACTGTATATCATAATAAGTAACTGACTGTCGCAAACGATACAGAGACACCTCCCTGACAATAACACAGAGACGGCTTGTATTTTTGGACCACAATGCTTATATGAAACGACTTTAAGATGACCCCGTGTTATTCTCCATAGAGAAATTACTTCCGTGAACCAGGCAGAACCAGGGGATGAGCGAGTGACGTCAGGACTTCGGCGCTAGTTTTGAGCCAACAATATGTTAATTTGTCTAAACAAAATAATTTAAAATATCTGTTTTAACTTTGAACACATGAAAACTATATATTATATTCCCGTTTTTGCATTTTAGGCCTATAGCAAATGAAAACGTTTTGTACAGTTGTATATCTATTGCAATGGTAATGTGTGGTTGTTGCAAAACCCCCCAAGGCACACCTTGAGTTGTTTCACAGCACACTGCTTGGGAACCAGTGCTCTAGAAGATCAAAACAACAAATATCTTTGTCCCCTAGTGGCCTTTTCTTTGTAAAGCTTGATGTGCCTGCTTGGCCAGCACAGGGCAGATGTTGTGTTTATGAGCTTCAGGCAGAAGGCTACTTGTCAACAAGTAGGTGGGAAAAGTACTCAAATGTTGTATCAATACTGCATTGTAGATGTACGCTGTTTACAAGTAGAAGTCCCGTATTCAAGTACAAAAGTATCAGCATCAATATGTACTTAAAGTACTAAAAGTAAAAGTAGTCATATTGCAGAATGTCCCGTTTCACAAGTTCAAAATGTGTACAAAATCTTTGGCGGAAATATATAAAGGGCTGAAAAGGGAGGGAAAAGGGGTGAAAAAAATGGGAAATGCACTTATGTCCTTGTCTTATACATCTAAGAGAAATGCTTTCTGTACTGCACTGCTTTTTCCAAATAAAATAATAAAAAAAAAGAAAAATAGAAGACTAAAGGGAGCCCACCTCCAACCATTGTATCGAATCGACCCTGAACCGAAGCCGATCCTACAAAAGCCTTCTAAATCGTCTCACACTTTCAAGATTAAAAAAAAAGAAAAAAAAGCAGATGTACTGTACAAGCTTGCAGTCAATGAAAGTTGCGTTGTGGCGATTTGAAGCACCTGGAAGAACGCTCTACTATTTGCCAACCAAACATTTGCTAAATGCACGGGCTCGCCTGCAGTGCCAGCTTTGACCAGTAGGACTGACGGCTTCAACATTGGCAACAATCTGCAAAATCATTTGATCACTCATTCAGCCAAGCACACCTGCAGCCACAACCAGCCCCATGCCAGCCAGCCAGCCAGCCCCACACACCCTGCACGCCAGCCAGCTCCACACACCCTGCACGCCAGCCAGCTCCACACACCCTGCACGCCAGCCAGCGAGCCCCACACACCCTGCACGCCAGCCCCACACACCCTGCACGCCAGCCAGCCCCACACACCCTGCACGCCAGCCAGCCAGCCCCACACACCCTGCACGCCAGCCAGCCCCACACACCCTGCACGCCAGCCAGCCCCACACACCCTGCACGCCAGCCAGCCAGCCCCACACCCTGCACGCCAGCCAGCCCCACACACCCACGCCAGCCAGCCAGCCAGCCCCTGCACACACCAGCCCCACACACACCAAACCCACACACACCAGACCCACCCACACACACAACAGCCAGCCATGCAGCCCCACACAAACCAGTCACACACGCACGCGTCCTCCAGCCTGCCAGTCCATTTCTTTTTATAATAATAATTATGAATTATTACAATTATGACGTCATGAACGGGGCCTCCTGATCCTTAAGGCCTCCCCTGCCCACACAAACCAGTCCCACACACACACCAGCCCCACATACACCCAGGCCAGCCAGCCAGTTGATTAACATTGTCCTCATGTCAAAAACCTTCTTAAAACACATTCTCTGGCAGCGTCCCAGCTTCTCCCCACAAAACATCCCACCTGCCGAATTCTGCTAATGGAATATAAAATGCTATTAATTAAAATATAATCAAAATGAACAATCAAATTTGTTTGTTTCTTACCAAGTACTAGGCTGTACAACTCATGCCTCCATGTTCCCAACAAACAAACACTCAAATCAGGCTTCTGGCCAAACATGAGGCCTCAAACCAGGTCCCACCCCTTTTAAAACACATTGGATCCTAAGGACATATGTCATGTCAGTCACACTGTGCGTGTGTGTGTGTGTGTGTGTGTGTGTGTGTGTGTGTGTGTGTGTGTGTGTGTGTCCACGGCTAAAATATGAAACCAATACACTGATCAGTGTCAAATACAATAAATCCTCAATTGCAGTGTATTAAATTGTTTATTTAAAAAACTAAATTAAAGGCGTAGTGAAATTAAAAATAAGTTTTTCACACTTTAAGACCATATCTGTGGTCATATATGGGCATACCTAACAAATGAATGGATGCCAAAAAAATGGGCAAATTCTCATTTTTGTGTGTCCATAAAACATCGATAAAAGCCAATAAAAATGAAGCTCACCCGTTTAATTCCCCATCCGTCCAACACTGTCCAACACAGCTGGTACTTACAGAAATCCTCAGTTTTTATTCCCATTTAAGATAACATCCAGACAGTGTATTACTCGGTTTCAACTTAATCACCACGCTAAAATATGTATCTTAAAACATTATAGGGTAGAAATAAGCCACATAACAGTAAACTGGTACAGCTGGCCAACTATCTGTAAACATTTATATTTGTAAACAAACACACACCATGCTCCTGCATAGCATAGCTACCATCCCATTGCCTGCAGGGATGCAACGCTCTGATTAGTTCAGAAACTTCAGAGCGGTGTTTCATGTTGAAACCGTCTACTCTACTCTAAAACGTCAAAATAACATTCCCACCATTTCCGTTTACCTACACCTTTAAAATAATTTTAAATGTGTGCCAACCCCATTTTGTCACGTTACCGTTGTGTTATTGAAAACCTTCATTTAGGGATTTTATTTGAGTACCCCTGTTCTAGTACTGTATATGGAGCATTTCATTGTGTTTGGGTTTGAGCGCACATGTACAATAATAGTCCAGGGGCCGAGCCAGATTTTGGTACCCCCTAAGGTGATTTGTATTTTTCTATTCCTGGAATGGATTCAGAATCATGAAAACCCCGTAGTTTGACACGTCACATGCTACTTAAAGCATAATGACATATTAATGGTACAGTCACATATAACTGGCGATAACTGTCATTTAAGCTACTGACTTGGAAGATCATATCATACCAAAATGTAAGCTAGAGACATGTACAGTAGAAATACAAAAATACATTTTTTTTACGGTCACCTTAGGTGGTACCAATTTGTGGAAATATCAGTGTTGGCCCCTGCACTACAAGTGTGTGTGGGCACGTGCGTGTGTGCATGGATACAAAGGAGAAGTTGAGTCACAGATCTGAGATGTATGCATGTGTCCTCAAATAAGTGAATAGAGTGAATCTAATTTAAAATACATTTATATGAAAACAGAACAATGTAATAAAGTGCAGTACTCATAGTTAGAAACAGTGGTTGGCATCAACACAAACACGTTTGGTTAAATCAAAAATACTTTCACATTGAAATAATAAACAGTTTCTTCATTACATTTTGTAGAAACGTAGGTTCTTCTAATACTGAAACGAACAAAATACTTTATAATTTAAAGTAGTTACAGTACAATAATTTATTTTGCTGTTAGGTAAACCCAAACATATAATCCTTACTTTGTCAAATGTAAATGTAAAAACAAAAAGATGGAAGTAATTTATTTAAATGTAAGTAATGTTTTTCTTCTAATTCAGGCTTTCCGAAACGCTCTCTAAGGGGTGCGTGACATGAAAATGGTAATGGCGGATTTTGGTGTTATTTAAACGCATTCTGAGTGGGAACCCCTTTTGGTGAAAAATAGCAGCTCTACAAGCTCATAGCGCGCCACCGAGTGGCACGCTACAAGCTTGTAGGTCTGCTATTTTTGAAAAATCAAAGAACGACTAACATAGAAACATAGCTTTTTCAGAAAAATGTCAGGATGTAGAAGACATTTTTAGAATCTGATCTCAGGTCAGAATGGGTTAACACAAAATCCTGTAAAACAACGCTGCGGGAGACCGGAGTGCAGCAGCGCTCCTCCAGTGAGGGGATACTTGAGCAGCTCCGTGTCAGTACAGTGACATTTCAAACCGCAGCCAAAAATTGGCCAAATACAACGAGACGTTGGGGGGTGCGTCAGCTACTTCAGGAAAGTAAAAGGGGTGCACGGCCCAAAAAAGTTTGGGAATCGCTGTTCTAATTAGTGGCCATCTATCATTAAATTCTTCATATTGTAGGGTAGACAGACAACATTCACATATTGTCATTGTTTTGGCACGTTCATGTCACGTTCCGACTTTGAACCAGCTCCCACTTTGTTGTTCAAAGTGGTCGTCCAAGTCAAATAAAATGGACACCTGAAATAAACTCACATTTACTATATTGTGTTCACAGCGTATAACAAATAATTAAATAAACCTTATCCCTGTACAAACAGAAAGTCGAAAGTCGGCTTAAAAGCATAAAGCACACTGTTCTTGTTGAATCCTGTTGCTTATTGTGTTTACATGACGTCACATCACTATCTCAGAGCTCTGAGAAAGTCCAGAGTTTCCAACCAGTAATAACAAAGTTGGACGGAGCATGTGACATTTTTCCTACTCAGAAGTCGGAATATCCCATTTGGCACGAATGCACGGTTCATAATACAGTAGGTGTACAGTATGATGCCTTATAGTGACATCATGTTTTGACAGCACCCACCAGTTGTTGCATCGTCCTAACCTGTGCCAGTGAAGTGGCTGCAGCTGTTCCTATTCATAAAGAACAAGTTTGGGTTTGTTTCCACAAACAAATTACACTCTTCGATGATTCCACTCACGCTGTATGTCAACTAATGCATGTTTCGCTGACATTGCAGAAGTTTTGGGCATAATGATTCACCAAAGTGATGACTAGGGATGTCCCCATCACCTTTCTTTGCTCCCGATCTGCCCAATGCGATATTGATATTTTTCTAGAACACTTATGCCATATAACAATAGTACAATATGCCAAATCACAGACAATATCCAGTCTAATACCCTGATTTCCGATCATGTGATCGGATCGGGACAACCCAATAGTGATGACCGTGTTTTGGCTTCCAGATATTGTGTTGTGCTACTGTACTGTACTGTATGTGCTAGCAAACTAAGTGGCTGTGGCTGTTCCTTTGAGTAAAAAGAGGACATCAGTGGCCAGTGTGAAATTTCCAGTAAGTATGACAAGGGGAACCATACTGTATGACAACAAATAACAAAATATATCCCTGATGTCTATCAAAACAATGGCATCTTTAATTGTTCCCTGTCGGCCCAGGGAACAATGGAATCTTCCTGAACCTGCACCCCATGACACAATACAGCCTGGGTTAGACTTGGTTGCGCAGAATGTCGCGCACCAAAATACAGTATATTTACGGTGAGTGACACAACTACCGTACGTATGAATCAGGCCTTAGCGAGTGAGTCCTCTGCATTTGAATTGCTCCGTCCCTTTGCCGTCAACATGCCTCTCTTTCTCTGTAGCTCACTATGAACTGTGCATACTCTACATGCAGGCGATGCACACACACACATGTACAGCGATACATATACGATATGCAGCACACACACATACACAGAAGTGCATTCGTGTGCACATACGTATACTGTAAGCATACTGTACAAACACACACACACACACACACACACACACACACAGACACACACACACACACACACACACACACACACACACACACACACACACACACACACACACACACACACACACACACACACACACACACACATGTACATTTGGCGATCTATGAGTAGCAATACTGCAGTGCACTGCAGGAAAATGACCAAATGTGTGTATATTTACATTGCTTTATAAAGTCCTTTCCTACATGCAGAATTCTTCATCTGCATGCAAGCAATGCGTCCTCCTCCTTGTCATTTTCCTGCCAGCTTGAGAGGAAAGTGCATCCTCATCCGTCCTTGTCCTTGTCCTTCCACTCCCTCTTCCTCTCTTTTACATTTCTCCTCTTTCATTCTTATGTCTTCCTGCCACTCATAACGCCACAAAGGCCAGGGTGTCGCCCCATGTCCGTACTTCCATCCATCCATCCATCGGTCCGTCTAGGTCACCTTCTTCTTAGACTCCCACTCCTGAAGAACAGGGACACATGCAGGACATGAGGACAGACGTCCATCTCACAGCAGGATGCATGAGGACAGACGTCCATCTCTGTGCCTCCAAATCACTCACATGATTTCAAACACACACATCAAATCACGCAATTAAGTAGAACATACAGTAGGGCTGGGCAATTTAACCGAAAAGATATAAAAACAGAAATAACAGACTTATAAAAGAAGAATCGAGAAGCAAGGTTCAAGGTTCAATTTAAAAATGTTTTTATAATCTACAAAATCTATTCTGATTAACTCTGTATTAGGCAATACTTCGTTGTACAAAAAAAGCGAATCTACACACTCACAACATCTCACGTTGCGATGCGTATAGATCTGCTATTTCAGTTCAGTACATTGTGATATTGATTTGAAGTTATATTGCCCAGCTCTAGGGTTCAGGGATGTGATCATACATTCATTGTCCTCTCACAGACACTCACACACACCACATGGAATTTCTGTCTTGTCAACCAGTACAATTTTGGGTTGCCTCAAACAAAGGTCACGCAGGTTCAAACACACACAAATCATAACAGTTCGAATCCCTCTCTCTAACACGCTCGCCCACACACACGCAAGCCCACCACAGCCTACCTTTGCTTTCTGCATGACGTTGCCTCGTGTGCCGGTGGTGCAGAGAGACGGAGGTCGTTTGCGGAGTTCAGATGCTGAATTGACCGGTAAGGTCTCACTGTAAACCTTCTCCACCTTACTGCCATGTGCCTGGACGCACGCACACACACACACACACACACACACACACACACACACACACACACACACACATTTACGATTATTATGTACTATTGTACATTATTGAGCAAAAGAAGAGAAGAAAAATAAATGAGCAAATGTAAACATTAATAGCAAGGTAATTGGCCAGTAATGTTTTTATATTCAGCATAGTATGATATTGCAGGCAGCCTACCTTGGTACTCATTTTGGTATCAGTGGGCGGACCCAGCGCTCCTCCAGCCAATGATTTCTTCAGGTTTTCCTTCACCTCTGTCAATCTGAGTTCTAGCTCCACCCTCTCATCCTCCTTCTGTTTACACAGAGCCTCCAACCGAGCTAACCTCTGCTCTGCACCGCGGGCTACATGCACGCACGCACACACACACACACACACACACACACACACACACACACACACACACACACACACTCACTCACTATTGGTATAGCAGTGGTACATATTGGAAGTTTAAATGTAATTGTGAAGCTGTTAGTATACATGTCATTAGCTCTCGCACCTGTGCCACTCTTCACCTCCTCCTTGGCCTCCTTCTTCTCCTTGCGGAGGGACACCAGTGTGCTTTTCAGCTTCTCCTTCACCTTCTCCAGCTCCTCCTTCTGTCGCAGGTACCTCCTGGCGTCCTCCTCCGCGCGGGTCTTCCCATAGCGCCCGCACTGGGTCTGGTTCACACCTGTGAACAAAAAAGTCAACTAAAAAGTCCAGAAGAACAACAGCATGATTATCACCCATAGCGCTAGCTTACCTTTCACGATGAGAGGAGCAACAAAGTCACAGTCAGACAGTCAATTAGGCCAGCGTGCCGTGTGCATTTTGTTGTGTTCCGGTTTGGATCAAAGGACCTAGCATAGACATGCTGAAAACACAAGGCACTCTTCTGAAATGCTCATTTGAGTGTTGAGCATTTTTGAAAAGTGAAATGAAAAGTGCAACGCGCTGTGAGCGTGTTCTGCCCTAAGTACTAGTATGTTGGGGTTTTTTTCAACTCTTGCTGACCAGATTTTAAAAGAATGTGCACGTTCAATGCAGGATATGCGATCAGGGCCTGGTCGTGTTTCTAGCGTAGCATGAATGCATGGCTGCATACCTTGCTGTGTAGGCAATTTTCTTTTAATGCCTTGTTGGACACAGCCACTTAGTCAGTCACTCCCTTTGTCGATTATTCTGGTCTGTCAACCATAACCTGCCAGGAAATCAGTAAAGGTAATCTAAAAATGTACGATGGTGTCGCATGCTGAAAATAGCCAAGCTACATGCTCACAACACATCACACTGCCATCATGTTGTGAGCATGTGAGCTGTTGATCCGTTAGCTGATAGCACAGATAGGACAGCCACCAAGGAGACAGGCAGTAAGTAGTTCAGTAGTCCAATGAAGGCTCAGCTGTTTTTAAAGCCACAATAAACGGTGCAATGCATATCACTATGTTGTCAAATTGCTTCCTAGCCATAGTGAATCAATTAAATCTGCGAGGTGTCATTCATTATCACATTAGAAAAGCTAGAAGTTTTTGAAGTCCTTAGGGTGAGATTTTTTATATTTGATGATACAGTAGCAGCCTGGATAAACTGGTCTGGACTAGAGTTGAACACGCCGTAAATAATAGGACTGGTTCACAGCAAGGTTACTGGCTCCTGGGGCATGTTCTCCCCACGCGTGCATGGGTTTCATCTCTCCCACACTATACATAACAGTTATAATACTGTCAATGGTTCTCAGACATTTTCATGTCAAGGACCGGAAAATCTGAAAAGATCTTGTTCCATATATTGTCAAGTTGTCAACATTTGTCAATATTCTTTTAGAAAATTAAAATCCATCGCAACATGTTGTGAGCTTGTGGATTGAGAATAGCCCAAAATAGCCCAAAATAAAATAGTTCTTCAAGTGTTTAAAAATGTTCCCAATGAATTTGCCGGGGTCCTCCTGGAACCCCCACATCCAACGTTGAGGACCACCGCTGTACGTACAGTACAGTACAGTACAGTATAGTACAGTACAGTACACATTCCTGCCATTGCCCTTGACCAAGGTAGTGGCACTATAACCGTGTGAGTCGGTCCCCTGGGCGGACACTGACTTGTGGGTTGTGGCTGCTCACTTCTACTGAAGCAGTTTACTTAGAATGGGTCAAAGGCAGAGGAGAGGACACCCCCCTCCCCCTCTGCCCTCCCCTCCCCTCCCCTCCCCAGGGGGAATAATAAAGTAATTCACATTATAAAAATAGCTGGGGATTCCAAGGTCTCAGTGTGAATCGTGAACACACAGCATTGATTTTCTTTTTTTCTTGTTGCATAGCTTTTAGTATTCATGCAGGACTGGACAGACTAATGAATATACCCACTGGAGGCATGTCTCTTGATGGCCGCCTGCTGTTCTGTCTTATCAGACTCTCTGCTGGAGAAGGAGGCATGGCGTCTCACCTGGCCTGTCCTGCTCTCTGCCACCTCCTGCTGGAAGCAAGGGAACACAGCAAGACATTCTGATTATGGTAGAAATCTATATAACTATCTAAAACATAAACTAAGCAGCCACTTATGTTTTCGTTTTCATTATTTTTAATTAGTTTCACCTGTCATGTTATTATCTGGAGGTGATTTGCCTGCTACTCGTTTTGTACTGTAGCTATAGATGAGGCTAAACTCCTGTTTCATTATGTTCTTCTTCTTTTTTCCCCTTTTTTTTTAACTATGATATGTGCTTTCCAGCCATTTCTTTTTACTTTTTCTAAAGGTTTTATAAAATCGCGTCTGCGTTGTAAGCTTGTAGCTATGTTTGCTATTCATTGTACGATAAGTATAGTTTGTGTGTGTGTGTGTGTGTGTGTGTGTGTGTGTGTGTGTGTGTGTGTGTGTGTGTGTGTGTGTGTGTGTGTGTGTGTGTGTGTGTGTGTGTTTGCGCACGCACGTATGCAGGTCTCCATTTTTGTCAGGCTCCAAAGAAAAAAGGTTAGAAACCACTGGCAGTAGAGTGGTTGAAACATGTTGGCCTTTTCAACGATTTAGCCACTGTAATAATGATGTACTTCCGTTCTCGTTGACTTGTTCTTACATTTGGAATGCCTGGATTGCTTTTCTCTTTACATTATTTAAACACGTAAAATTTCATTTGGCGTTCATATTTAATTTATGTACTAATGTAATTGCATTTTGGAACACTTGACAAATGCTCTTATCCAGAGTGACTTGCAATAGTGTAAAAGTAGAACAGTAGTCAATAATTCAGGGGGTAAAAAAGAAAAGAAAAAAGTATCACTAAAGAAGAAATAAGAATCATATATATACAATATCGCTTTTTTGACATCAAATTAGATTATAGATTATATATTATATTAGTCTGAGTGGTCACAGTGTCATCAAGCCAGATTGTTCCAGGCCACAACAGTAAAGCCTGATTTCTAGTTCGCCAGTAAACAAATATGGTGCTAAAAAGTACTAAAAGTGGTTCTTTGGCTATAGGCTAGGAGAACCTCTTTTGGTACTATACTGGATCTTTTAACAACTTGAGCTCTATTATTAGATTGTCGATATGCGATTCAGAAGATGAGTGCAAAAAAGCCATTTTCATGTAGTGCTTTCTATCGATTTCAAAAATAAGATTTTTGTAACCCATTTTTTTCACCCAGTAACACTGCATGAGAGGATTCCAAGCCACTTTCTTTTCACCTGACAGGGGGGAGTTTCCCCGGTTGGACGTAGCATGTGGAAGGAACACGTTATTCCAACCAGTTCCTTTCCCGTCCATCAGGCCAGGGGGACATAGTATAGAGAGCATGTTTTTTGTGAGGGTACCACCGTGCCCTTCAGTGCCAATTATCTAATGTAATCCTGGGTGCTACACTTCCTCTGCCAACCTGGGGGGGGGGGGGGGGGGGGGGGGGCAGCAGACTGACCTCATGCCTCCTTCTATGCATGAGGAGTCCAAGCTGCTTCTTTTCACCTGACAGGGGGGAATTTCCCCGGCCGGACGTAGCGTGGAAGGGACACGTTATTCCGACCAGTTCCTTTCCCATCAGGCGCCCCGGCTGGCTGGGTTTTATTTGTTTTAGTGGGCTTAGTGGACTATGTTTTCAGTTGCTGTCGGTAGTCATGGTTCCAGGTGTGACTGGGGGCAACACCCTCCAGCATAAAGACTCTGTGTTGAACACGTGTACTTCAATGTCATATCTTTTCCTCTGGTACAACTCTCCTCTAAAGCAGTAGATCTTTTGTGTCCAACCACCACATCAGCCTTGTGCTGCCCATGCTTTTCCACCGGAAGATGTATTGTCCAGTGAAACATTTCACACAGCTGCACAACTACTAATTTAGGGATGACCTTGTTAGGATGAAGGAAAGACGGTTTCCTTGGTACAAGACACTAACTGATGTTTAATTGTTTTTAAAGAACAGTTACACAGTTGTGATGTCATTGCATCATGATTACGTCATAATGTAGGATAGATAATGATCACACAATCTGATTGGCTATTTTGACAAAAATATTGACAAAAATTGACAAAATTGTCAAAAATATCATTTGACATTCATTAGTTACTTGCGCAAGCAGAGCGCGCAAGTACTAGTTTCGCCCAGGGCGATATTCGATGCGTATGCACCGTCCCAGCAAATGACGTAATGACTAATTGTGCCTGATAGGCAGTGGTGCCAGATTACATACATTTATACATAGGAGCATTACCTTTAATCCTCCCGACACTAAAACATATCGTCATTACGTCACCATCGAAAACCAATTACACTCTGGCTCCTTTAATCCACATCTTTATTACGTCATCATTGAGAGCTAGTTATACCAGTTATACCCTGACGTCAACATTAGTTTTCTTATACAAATTTTATTTTATCATTTAGAGCTTTACCAATTATTTAGGGGCGCACTTGCAATATCCTAATGGCCCAAATAGAGGAATGAAGATAAGGGAAGGTGGGAGGGGGGGACGGGGCAGCGCCGGGCGCCTGTGCACAATGCCAGGAATGCAACAGAGGAATATGATGGTATTTCAGGATCAGCGGGACCACACACACACACACACACACACACACACACAGAGCAGACAGTGTTTCCTCACCGCAACACTTTCATAGACCTCGTCATACATCCTGGAGTCTGTCGATGCCCCGTTGGACGACGATGTAACATTAGTGGTGGTAGCCCATCTAAGAGAGACAGACAGACAGACAAAGACGAACGAATGTAATTCTGTTAAAAAAACAGTTGAACCCTAGCATCCCTATTCTGTGGGTGAACATTCGACGAAGTGCAAAGTACAACTAGGATTTCTCTTTTTTGTCAGAGCCAGTACAAACATTGCATGAGGGGTTTGTTCTTGAGCTTTAAAACTGTGCATTAGCTCATCACAAAGCATAACCGTGTCTCGAATCAACTAAAAGATTCTCTGTGTATGAGATGTAAAGTGTTCAGAGCTGAGTAAAATCGGAGTAATTCTTCATTATTAATTCATCATCATTCACCACTAGCCAGTTCCACAGACAGACAGACGGACAGACAGTGTGACTCACAGGAAGGAGTTCCTGGCCGCATGTTTTATATCAGTGAGAGTGTCCACGTCAATGTAGTCATAATGGAGCTCCTCAGGCAGGGTGGTGCTGCCCGACTCTGCTAACAAAACACCCAACCAGCGACCCATATCCTCTGAACAGCTGGCCTGGTGGACACGCACACACACACGCACGCGCGCACACACACACACACACACACACACACACACACACACACACACACACACACATGTATTAACACACTGTGGCTGTTTGGCAGCTAATGCGACAAAGTACACCAAAATTAAATCAAATTAAAATATGTCACCCTAGTGATTCTGATGCCCAAGAATATAATTTGGCCCCGGAGGACTGAACCTACAGGTATAGGCATCCATTGATTAAACAATAACTATAGGACTGAACCTACAGGTATAGGCATCCATTAAACAATAACTATTTACAACGCTCACTGTCAGCCCATAATATACTTTTAATTGTTTCATTAAACCTCGTTAACTACTTCAACCCTACCATACTGTACCTATGCTGGGGGTCGGGGACAACATTCGCCTAAAATAGCCAATGAGTACGTTCACACGCTTTGCGTTGAGCTTTTAGATCGTCCAGATTTGGTTTAGAGGTAAACATTACAGAATCTATAGTACAGACTACTACAGAGCCCTGGGGCACCCCTGTCAACAAAGTGTAAGGTTTAAAATGGCAAATGGTGCATTTATATAGCGCCTTTATCCAAGGTGGTTTACATAGATTGTGCAGGAAGGAGTAGTTCACCCAACAAATCACTTATTTTCGATCAATTACACACCCCATGTTTTGTTCGTTTTTTCGTCACATTCCTGAGACAATAATTTGATGACGGGAGGAAAGAAAATGATATAAAATGAGTAATGTTT
Organism: Protomyctophum bolini; assembly: GCF_963924005.1. Classification (NCBI taxonomy): domain Eukaryota; kingdom Metazoa; phylum Chordata; class Actinopteri; order Myctophiformes; family Myctophidae; genus Protomyctophum; species Protomyctophum bolini. Next base: position 11,969,265 of record NC_137874.1, on the reverse strand, counting down.
TGGTGTGAACTATTTGGTGTCTCTGTCACTGCGCTGTGAAATGTACTGCACCTCTAAAGCCACCAGCTCGGCCCCTCCCTGCAGGATGCGGAAGGCAAAAGGGTGTTTGGGTCCGAGGCCCCCAGGCACCACCTCCGTCCCTCCGAGGGGCACCGAAATAACGGGGGGCCGCTGGTCCCTGGGGTCCCTCTGGAGGTGGAGGGTCTTACTGTGCACCGCGCACCAGCGTTCTCTCCAAGAGCCGCTGACACACACACTCAGGTAGCCTGTGAACACAGGACAGGAAGGGAGGATAACATCAGTGCAGGTATGTTTACACCAGGGGGGCAGTGAAGCCAATAGTGTCTGAAGCCAGTAGGAAATCCTGACTTCCTGTTCATATAATGGCCTGTTGTGGCGCTGTCATTGGGCCCAAAAAAACCCCATAGCTCCATAGAGGTCCATGTATTTGGGCCCAACTTCACCTAGACTGTATTACCTTAATAGACATGGCCATGGATACTTTCTGCTTCCAGTCACTAGTTTAAAGTCTAATTTCTCATGTCATAATATTCTTTTTGGAAAATGATGGTCCCATTTATTTAAAAAAAAATACCATAAAGTCGAACAGCATTGCTCCCTACAGTCTATATACATTTGGACTGCTGTGTATATTTCCATGAAATAATACATGGATCGTAAACCGAAATGGAAAGGCTGTACACATTGAACACACACCCACTCCCTGTGGTCAGAGAGTAACAATCTTTCAACACACCACAACATGGACTGAGGACTGGGCACATGAACATTATTCCCACCCTGATCTCCACACCCCGGTGTCTGTTACTTACTGTGGTGAGACACACACTCAGTAGAAAATATGTGTACTGTTGTAGCTATCTATGTGTGTTGCATTCAGATCACTGATCTTTTTAATGTCTCTATTATGGGGCGAACATTAGGCAATCTTGAAGGTCAGAGGCTGAAATTCTAGCGGACCTAGCAAAAATCCCTGAGGGACCACAGTCAGCTGAAATATATAGTGGGTTTAAGTTGAAATAGTTTAATCATTAAACTTTAATGTACTATACGTATATACAGTATGGCTGGCTATACTAGTGCAAAAACGCACCTCTATGCACTCGATTTTGAAATAGTTGAATCATTAAACTTTAATGTATAAACAATATGGCTGGCCTGCATGTTTGTATTGACATACAGTATGTGTGCTGTTGGGATTGTCTGGACTCTGGACATACATATTATATATCCCATCTTTATTGGGGCTATTTGTTTTTGCGTCGTTGTTAAGCAGGCTTTCTATAAACAACATTGACTCACAGTATACAGATCCTCAACATTTCCTCGTTGCCCGTAATGTCTGCATTGTGTACCCACAGTATCTATGCACACTCTGCTGTTTACAGAAGATCATTGTCTGCTCTAATTTAGTCTTCTTCCTTCTATTGTTGCTAATATCTAAATATTGGCGACGGAAATGACTTCCCTTCCCTTCAGGGATCATTCAAGTTTAAAACTGCCAAACACATTTTAATACATTAAAACAAACAGACTGCTAGCACAGGTGCTTTTTGCCATCACCTTTGCCATACATGGCTTGCATACGTTTAGAAAATGGATAGAAACTATTTCCATTTCTCATTTTACACAATAGACAAGTTTACACAATGGAGGGATACTTCATTGTGTTGAAGCAGGAACCATGAGTAAACACCCATTGTCCCCAAACTCACAATCAATAACCTGCATACTAATAGTGTCATTCAAAAACAAAGTGAACCTGTCTCAGCCAGGACAATTTGAGCAAACAATATGAAATATGAATGTGATTAATTTTAGACTAATGTGTTCTTAACCACTAAACTAAACCCTCTATAAAGTACTTAGTAAACTTGACATGAGTTGGCTCTGTAATTGGTCTGTGCCTTTTTCCTTCTACCAAATAGCACGCAACACAACACGTTATGAGCTTGTAGATCTGCGATTTTAGGGCAATACCTGAATAGGCACACCAGCGGGTTCAAGTAGTTAATTCTTGAGATATTGATACTTCTAAAGTGTTCTGTGTAATTGTCGTTATCATATTGTAGGTCACAAACTGTGTATTTTCCAAACCCATGTTACAGTGTGTTGACTCTGTGTAGTAAAGAGGCATTTTTAGAGTTTACTGTTTGAGTGTGCTGTTTATTCTGTATTTTGTTTGTTCAAACAAAGATAAGGACATGTTTGACACATGTACTTATACTGTTGTTGTGTCCTCATAAGTAGGCCAATCGCAGCTCATGTTTTTACGTGTAAAACGAGACACCCACTTAAATGGTCTTAAAAAGCATCTCAAAATGACATGCTGCATGGGCGAACTCACTGACGTCACACCGTCATAGACACCATGCTGGTTTGAATTCTCTTCAAAGCTTTCAATAAAACTTTGACTCATCATGCTTTCACTCTTGTGGAATTCTTTGGTGGGCGTAGCAAGCTCACACAAGTTAATAGCAAACTTCCATGACACACTTCCAATCGGAACCACCTCTGCTAAACGTGTACAGTATGTGTTTTTTGGAGATCATGGCATGTGCTATACAGTACATGTCTGTGCTAGATGTAAATGTCAGTGGAGCCGTGTTTTGTGTTGAGCACAAAGACAGAACCAAATCCTATATTAGAATTGGCTACTGGGCAGACCACGGCCATGTCAGTCTGACTCAGACATATCCATAAACAAACCAGTTATATATATATAGGCATGTCACTATGACTCAGAGTCTCAGACATAACCATAAAGAAACCTGATACACCCATATACAGTAGGCATATCCCTGAGCTTCTAGTAAACTAAAAGAGCACAATAATCCTCTGTTTGAAGCCACAATGCATTACTTTTATGTCCTACCCATGATTTGAACCTGGGTATCTCGCACGAGAGACTACATTTCTACCACACTGACCAGGCAATGATATATATACATGTAGATATTCTTCGGTTGACCGGGATACCCCAGAGGTCTATACTTGGTTCATTCATATTTTAACCCCTCTACACCAGATCTGGCCGAGAATAGCCAATCTACAAGCTCAGATTGGTTGTAATGCTATTTTATTCACTGAAATAAGGCTTGGTCACCAAAAAACATCTTGAAACCCCATGTTTGTTTCCCGACCACCGTTGAGAAACGCAGTGTGAAGTCAACGTAATAAGCAAACAAACAAACTCTCAATCAAGCAGCCTGTCAAAGCGGGTACGAATCATCACGTGCTGGCCTCACCGCAGCGGGGGTTGTCCTGGTGGGAGGAGGAGGCGGAGGACGGGTGGTCTCCCGGTAAGGGGGGCTTTCGCTTGGAGAAGCTGATAATGCGGTTAATCTTCTTCCCCGCTGCTCTGCTCATGGACCCTGTCAGCTCCGAGAAGGCCCCGCGCTTCGCCCTGTCTGGAAGACAAATGGAGCCCAGTCAGAATGGACACTGCGAAGGAGCACTTCAGGAGCACTTTGACAGACACCAGGTCAGTGATTCCACAAAACGTTTGCAGCCGAGACGCAAAGTATAAAATGTGGGTCTCACCGGGACCTAAAAGTAAAGAAATACATTATGAATTAACTACTTCAATCCTACTTAATAGGGAAAATAGCCGATATACTGTACAGGCTCACATTTACTACAGTATTCACAATTATATAATTATTATTAATAATATAATTATATAATTGTGAAAACCTTTCTGAAGAATTGAAGAATTTCAGAAATTAAAATATTAAAATAATAATAAAAACATATAGGCCTACCGGTATGTAAATGTAATAATTTACTATATTATTGTTATGTTTTTTGTTTATGTTCAATTGATATTGTGACGATAATAATATTCCATTATGACGATAATATAATTATTGTGTGTACATGTGTATGATATAAAGTATAAAGCAAGGATTAAACACTTTCCCGATCACAATATACACAATATACGATATATTACCCAACCTTAGCTGAGACCATAAAGATGGGTTGTACAACCAACAACAAGACATTGGGGATATGTTGGAACATGGGCAATGCAGTTATTATAACAATTTACAATTTAGGCATTTAGCAGATGCTCTTAATCCAGAGCGATTTACAGTAAGCAAGAACAACACAAGGTAATACATCAAATTCATAGAAATAGTCATCTATCTAAAGGAAGTGACTCCCGTGTGGCAGGTGGATAAACCAACAAGCTGTGATGTGAATTTGATTGTGTTTGTAAAACCTCTTTTTTTCCACCCACTTGATCTTCAAAACAGAAAGCCGAGCACATTTACTTGTCCTTTTGGAAAATAGGAAGAGACAGGCAATATTTAAATAAATGCTCAATGGTCTACATTTCTTTATAGCTGCACCAGTGCACCTCCATCCAAAGTGCTTTACAATGTGCGTTTCACACACAGATGGCAGAGGAAACCATACAAGGAAAGGAGCAGTCAGTGTCTTGCTCAAGGACACTTCCATATACAAAGCCAGGAAGAGTCAGGGATCCAACCGAGACTGCCTACAGAAACTTCCGCTTCCTAAGCTGCCACTTATCACCCTGAGCCACGTACAGTATACTAGCCAGCTCCGCCCCAAACGAAAATTAAACATTTCTCAATAAATTACTTGAAATGATAAAAATAATGACAACGCACAACTTTCAATGAAGAATATCATAGCAATTGGTTTTGAAAAAGAAAGAAAAAAGAAATGCAAAATTGCATAGCGACTGCATGAACCAGCTGGTGCTGCAGCGCTCTGCCCTATATAGCCTTCCTGTGATGTCACTGGGAGACAATGGCAGGAAGAGGACAGGAAGGATGTCATATCAGCTAGCGCCTCATTTCCTGTCTCTCTGTCCTTCTCTCTCTCATGTCTCCCTGGGTTCAGAGCCTCTGGGGCCAGCTGTAACCAGTTTAGAACAACAACCATGTTTCCTTTTGGCCTATATTCAAAGCTCCCCTCAATTAATTCACAGAAACAGACTTCTCTCTCCTATATCAACAGGATAATAGTTAGTAGTAGTTGTAACCTGATCATTATTTCTGCTACTACTGTTACTGTTACTACAACTACTACTGTAGAACTTGTAGTACTACCATTTAAAAGGGTGTCTGTCTGTCTGCCTGCCTGCCTGCCTGCCTGCCTGACTGTCTGTCTGTCTGTGGTCAAATCTCTCAATAAAAAATGTGTGGATTCTTGCCAACATTCCTGGACAACAGTCACATGCATGCTACAGTACTGTATATGGAAGTTTCATATAAATAAATGTATGCTACATTATACAATGTGTACAGTATACAGTACAGTATACAATGTGTTGGTCCAATGACTGTCAAATGACATTCCATTAATGGCAACAAATATTTAATTACTTACTGCCAAGTGCCAATGATGTCATATTTCCCTCACCAATTTCAGTTGGCCTTCAATTGTATGATTGTCTTTGTAAAAAAAGAACAACTTCAGGACACATTTTGTGCTGCAGTACCAGCATCACTACTGTTACCACTACCTCCATTGCTGCTAGCTGCTACTGGGCTGGTATCTCGCACCGAAAAATAGAAGAATCTACAAGCCCACAACGCATTATAGATCGGCCATTTTAGGCGGAAGACACCGTGCGCAACGCCAGTATGCATGGGACATGAGAGTCAAAGTGTAAAGAAAGAGATGAAAGTAGAGACGGTTGTGATGGTTAGACGTACTCAGCGTGTCCGTGTTGTCCCGTCCCGCCGTCTGTCCCTGTGTGTGTCCAGTGGACAGACTGTTGTCCCCTGTGGGCCCGCTGTCTGAATCAGACGCCGGTCTAGTGTCACCCAGGAACACCTGCCGCAGATACACACGCTGCGTTAGAGAGGTCACAAGGTCACGCACAGACACAGGAACATGAACTCTGCTGCTGTCGGGGAGACACCACCTACTGTTAACGCCAAAATGTTTTTCAGGAAATTAACCCATTCAGAACGGGAACCCCTTTTGGTGTTTTAAGGATTATGTTATTCTTTAGCTAATGAAAAATATCAAAGGGGGCATGGGAGGAGGAGTTGGGTATGGACTTACCAGATTCTACCTGGCAGATGGCAGTCTCACTGGTACACTCATCCTCAATATGTATTAGACATGGTTTGTTACAATTTAAGGTTTTACATAGACTACATGTATCCCCTAGCAGACTAGCCACATTCTATCCAGACTCAGATCCAGCCTGTGCCAGGTGTGGTCAGGAGTCTGCTACGCTTAGCCACATGTTCTCGTATAATTATTTGTAACTCAACCATAGATCCCAATCCAATAACGGCGCTGTTTGGTGCCCCTCCAGAGGGAATACAAATACCAACTCATCAGGCTGAAGCTATAGCGTTCTCCTCCTTACTTGCCAGACACCTGATACTATTTAATTGGAAAAAAGCAGCGCGGCCATCTCACAAACGTTGGGTGGAGGATGTTATGTCACATCTCAAGCTCGAATAAATATACGATCAGGGGCTCCACTCAGAAATATACCAGAGTTTGGCAACCGTTCCTAACCTACTTTGCAGTAGTATTTTCTTCATAATCATTGGCCATCCCCCCCCCCCCTTTTCTTTTTTATTTACCCACTTGTTTTGTATTTTTATTTCATTTATTTTTCTATTTTATTTCAGTTATTGTATTTCAGACATTTATATATATATATGTTTTTACATGAGTGTTGTTGTTGTTGTTGGTTTGTCCTGTATCTGTTGTCTGTCCTGTCTTATGTTCAAAAAAACTTAAATAAAAATACTTGAATAATGAAAAATAGCAGATCTACGAGCTCATAGTGCAAATCGTGAAAATGTGGCCTCAAATCAAACTCAAATATTTGCTTCTGGGGGGTCCCGGGAACAACATTTCAGATGGGGGTCCAAATACAGAGAATTCTGGGGGTCCTTGACATGAAAAAGGTTGAGCACCACTGACATAGAAAACTGTTTTGAAACTGATTGTGAAACCTTTTTTTTTTAATCGGCCTCAATCCTAAATGGGTTAAAAAAAAACATAATTTTAAAACAGTGCAATACTGCCTCATCAAAGTTGGTATTGTAACTTAGTATAATTCATTATTGTCAATTACTTGCATGAGAGGGGGAGAGGTGGTGGAGTTAGCTGCTTTAGCAGACAGTTTGTGAGTCCAAAGATGTTGGTTGGTTTTAATTCTATTCACTGGTTCCAATTCTTTTATAACCAACACACAGACTCAACCCATATAGACTGAGGCCCAGTGTTGCTATACGTATACTGTAGATAGCAACAAGAACCGCTAAAGGGCTTCCAGTCTGTTCAATAGCACTGAATTATGGAGAAGAAAAATACAAATAAAAATTGAGTTAGATTGTTTCTGCCAGGCAGCAACCTACGTACCTGAACACCCACACACACACGCACACGCACGCACGCACACGCATGCACGCACGCACGCACACACACACACGCACACACACACACACACACACACACACACACACACACACACACACACACACACACACACACACACACACACACACACACACACACACACACACACACACCTTGTCCAGTTCCATCTTCCTCTGTATGATAGGAGAAGGAGCTCCTTCCACTCCGTCAGTACTGTTGGCCTGGCTGCCCACCTCCTGGACCACCTACACACACACACACACACACACACACAAACACACACACACACAAACCTCAATAACACAAGTTGTGTGTGTCCTGACTCCTGAGTCCTGACCCCCCCCCCCGCAAAAAACCCCCAGAATAATGGCACTCTCTGTCCATTAATCGGGGAAAGCTAATACTTGAGTCTGAAGGTCGACTGTATTTGTTTTCTCAGCCCTCTATCCCCAGAGTGTTGGTGTGTGAACGTACTGTGCCAGGATCACACCTAAAACTGTAATCTGGAATGTACAGTACTAAAAGTTTTCCCAGCCAGGCACAGATCCCGTGGCTCTGACTTACTGATATGAAACCAGCCATCAGCGCTATGTGTGCCGCTATGAGAATGTGTATAGTGCCCACTCTGGGGTATGTAATATCACTACACAAAAGATTATAGGAAATCCTTTGAAAATAGCAGATCAACATGCTCACAATGCGTCCCATTGTGACACATTGTGAGCATGTAGATAGTAATGTATGTCCTACAGAGCCGCAGTGGTTAATGTGTGTTTTGTAGCAATAATCTAAATCTAAATCAATCAAAATAATCTTCACTAGTTTGGGCCCCGGGGCAAACGTCTAGTCTCTCTTATGGGTCTCGACCTAAAGCAAGTTAGGGAACCACAGCTGCTGGTTCAGTACCTTCAGCCAGCGTTGGGCCTGCTCTAGCCCATTTTGGACGGGAACCCCTTTTGGTGTTAGCATTATGTTACACTTTAGCTATTGAAAAATAGCAGATCTACAAGCTCATAGCGCGCCACCGAGTGGCGCGCTACGAGCTTGCAGGTCTGCTATTTTTGAAAAATCGAAGAACGACTGACATAGAAACACAGCTTTCTCAGTGAACTGTCAGGATGTCAGGAAGACATTTTTAGAATCTGATCTCAGGTCAGAATGGGGCTAGGTGAACCAGTACCTTGAGCCAGCGCTGGGCCTGCTCCTTGCTCTGTACGGCCAGCACCAGCGCCTCGCCGCCGGGCAGAGAGAAGCGCAGCTCGTGTCTCTTCTTCTTGCCCTCCTTGGGCACGTAGATGACGTTGCACAGGTTCAGCGGCAGCTCCGTGTGAGGCGAGAGGTCTTTGATGCTCTTGTAGCACTATTATTATTATTATACGGAAAACCAGAGGAGGTTGGAGAGAATGGAAGAGAGACAGCGAGCGGCGGGGGAGAGAGACAGAAAGAATGCAGAGAGAGAGAGAGAGAATCAGAATCAGTTTTATTGTCACAGGCGTAGTGTGTAGAATTCTGATCTTTTTTCTTTGTACAAGCACCATCATTTTTAGTTGTCAGGAAAGGATGGATGCAGTGTGTGTATATACAGTAGTACTGTATATATATAACATTGTACATCGTACAAACTGTATACTGTATGTATATATAGTGACAGAGAGAGAGAGAGACCAAAAGAAAATGCATGAAAAACAATGCCAGCTCTTTTAAACACTGTTCTAAAGATTTGTTTTTAATGTTCTTTAGTAAAAGAAAAACACAGAAATACAAGTAAAACCTATCCCGCCACCTGTAGCTTGTTGTCACGGACGACCGTCAGCTGCTTGGCCCATTGGCCGAAGCGCTTCTTGCGCAGCAGGAAGGCGCAGATGCGGCAGTCTTTGATCGGTCCGCCTGACGCCTCCTCCGAGGTCCACCTTCGTCGTATCTTCTTGGCCTCCTCCTCGTCTTCCTCGTAAGACTCGTAGGAGCTGCTCAGGGCGTCCGAGTCGTTGTCTAGGAGATGGAAATAACGTCGACAAGCGCATTTAGATCCATCCACGTATCTATATACCGGTACAGTATATCCATCCAGTGATGGAAAATGTACTCCGATTCTTCACTTCAGTAAAAGTATCACTACTGCAATGTAGAAAAGAAATACTCTGTTACAAGTACAAAACCGGAATTACAAATGACCTTTCAAAAGTATATTGGCATGAGTTAAGTCTGTTGCTCTCCCCAGGTTGGCGGAGGGTGTGTAGAGCCCAGGATCACAGATGATTGACACAGGGGTGAAAAATGGGTTACAAAAATCGTGGGAAAAAATATATATAAAAAAAAAAAAAAAGTATATTGGCATCAAAATGTACTTTATGCAGTTTCAAAGAAATCTTTGGAAACTTTGAAAAATAGCTGCAACGCATTGTGAGTCTATCGTCTATTTTGACCGAATTTGTAATTAGCTAAATGTACTGTGTATACAGGGCTGAAGTGGTTACTGCATGTTTTGTAATAATAATACAAATCTACAAACGTACTGAAATTTGAAAATACTAGTATAATAATAGTAAAGTAAAAATACCTTAAGTAGGCCTACAGTACTTGAGTAAAAGTAACTTTTACACCACTGCATCCATCCATCCATCATTCAGTTCATTCATCATGTACTCGTCGCCCATTCAACCGTCCCTACCATGCATTTATCCATATCCATTCATATCGCAGCTCCCTACCATGCTACCCTTTCATCCATCCATCACATTACAGTTGTTCAGTACAGTAAACATGACAGAGGCACCAGACAGACAGACGGACGGACAGACAGACAGACAGACAGACAGACAGACGGACGGACGGACGGACGGACGGACGGACGGACGGACGGACGGACGGACGGACGGACGGACGGACGGACGGACGGACGTACAGGAGTTCTTAGGAGGACCGTTGATCTTGGTCCTGGGATAATTATTATCTGCATCCTCATAGTAGGAATCCTCCACTGAGTTACTAGTACTGCAACCTAGAGGAGACGAGAGGAGAGATGTGTGTGTGACAGAAGAAGAAGAATTACTGATGCATCTGTGGATAAATGGCAACTACTGATTTGTGGGTTAAAATAATCAGTCAAAGAATCCCAATTAAAATGTATCTAAAACACAAGAGATACAAAATAAAACATTTCTTGTCAGGCTTAATGAAATGATGACACGACAAGGTTAATCCAGAAAAACTCGGGGGGGGGGAAACATGTTTGTGCGTGCGTGCGTGCGTGTGTGTGTGTGTGTGTGTGTGTGGTGTGGACTAACTATGCATGGTGGTACTGAAGTACTGAGGGGTGGAGCCAGGGTCCAGGGGGACTGCCTCCTCATAGTAATCGTCAGGGAGTGGCGTGATTGGCACGGGAGGAGGGGGCGTGTCCGTAGGTGTCTGGGGAACCGACCAATCACAACCACAGGTCAAACCCAACGGTTCAAACAGGCTGTTATAATATTATGATAACTCCTGCAAGCCGAAGAATGTATCAGAGAATACAATATTATCCCTTTATGTTTATTACGATTTTGTTTTCAGTTAGTATAAGTATAGCAGATCTTCATTCAGTAAGCTTCAGTTCAAGTATAAAACGGGGCTAAAGCGGTTCAAAGACAGAAACAGCGGTATTTCTAAGAAGACTGACTGATGTCTGGACAATCTCAACGTTGTTATTCGCCCCTTCTGACAACGTGTGGTCACTTGAAGACTCTGCGTTCCTTGCTGTGACTTCTACGCTGAATCCACAGGTCAATAAGACTTCTAATCAAGTCTCACCCAACACAGCCTCGGAAACCCAGACGTTTTTATTTCTGGGGAGGAAAAAAAAACTCTGGGTCCGATTCCACTTCAATACGGCATACAGTAGTGCAAACGTCCATCACTCTCTGCTGATTTCTGATCGTCTGCACCTTTGTTAAGCTGATGCACACACGTACACACACTCCTCTCTCTCTCTCTCTTTCTGTCGCTCTAATTAATTAGTCTCATCGCTCATGTCGCGCAGCTGCGTCTAGATTCTCCCGGCGGATCCTGCCGGGAGCTGCCCACGCCATAGAAAGCATAGGTGGACCCCAGGCTACACCCAACCTAACTCAAATAATCAAATATTCTACACAAGGATGTACAGTATATAGTTCAAATACAGACAGACAGACAGACAGACAGACAGACAGACAGACAGACAGACAGACAGACAGACAGACAGACAGACAGACAGACAGACAGACAGACTTACAGATTTATTCAGGTGAGTTTTGTCTTCCTCCTCTTTCTGCTGTTCTTTCTGCTCTACGGGGGATGCACTGAGCATGTGCAAATCACAGTCTGGTGGAGCAACAAGAAGGTTAGTCACCTTCACCATCACCTTCACCTTCACCATCACCTTCACCATCACCATCATCATCATCATCATCATGAACTGAGATGAGAAAAGACCAGACAGTTATATTTATAACATATGGCGATAATTATACTGCGCGACTATACGTTTATTTCCGCCCACAAATAAGGCATCTCTGGCGAGAGCCTCTCATTATGTGGTTCTATATATCCTCTGTGATCGCCATTGATTTATGCTCACCGAAATCCTCAAACAGCGACTCTACGAAGCTGGTGCCGTTGCTGTACAGACAGCTGTTCATGTAAACGTCGGAGCCGTTCCCTGGAGGAGGAGTTAGAGGAGAAACATGAAGGAAAAACAAACACCAACACACTGTAGTCTCTGAGGACGGTAATCTCAGAGAACTGGACTTGAGGTACACAATTGCACTGTTCTGTTCACTATTTCGGTCTACACACCAAATCTCTTCACCAAAAATAGCAGATACACAAGCTTGTAGATCTGCTATGTTTGGTTAATCCCCCCCCCTCCACCCCCATAAATCACACTCTCTCTCTCTCTCTCTCTCTCTCTCTCTCTCTCTCTCTCTGGTTGCTACAACAGAGGGTCAGACCCAGAGAACAGCTTCATCAGCACCACTGAGACCTTCTGAACATTCTGTTGTCCAGTGATTCTCAACCTTCCTTCATTTGAAGGACCCCCAGTTTGACATGCATTATGTAACAGACTCCTACAGTATATCATGTCCCATATACTGTGTGTGTGTGTGTGTGTGTGTGTGTGTGTGTGTGTGTGTGTGTGTGTGTGTGTGTGTGTGTGTGTGTGTGTGTGTGTGTGTGTGTGTGTGTTAGCTCTGGTCCATAGCCTTCTACTGCTTCGATTCTGCCCTGCAGTAAGGCTATGTGACTATCAGTATTAAATCTCAAATCGAAATTAGACCAGCCTCTCCTCTTTTGTGGAAATCTCACAAACGTTTGGCCTACTCACCAATAATTGACCGGGTTGTGTCAATAGAAAGCCTACTTTCCTTAGTGGACGCACTCTGAGCCCCCCACCACACGTATAAATGGTACCTTTTGGCCAGGAGAGGCTGGTCTGATTTCGATTTGAGATTTAATACTGATAGTCACATAGCCTTACTGCAGGGCAGAATCGAAGCAGTAGAAGAGCTATGTGTGTTTGTGTGTGTGTGTGTGTGTGTGTGTGTGTGTGTGTGTGTGTGTGTGTGTGTGTGTGTGTGTGTGTGTGTACATAGCCTATGTACATTTTTGACACATGTTGTTGACGTAGTATTAGTGCACTTTGACTACACTTATATCTAGACCTGTTAAAAGGTCTTCCACCATGCTAATTCCCGACCAGTCCAAGTGCTGAGGGCCAAGCAAGATGTCTGTAGTGTATACTGGTACACGGTTTCCTAATCCATCTAATTAGTAATAATTAGTCAATTTGCATCGCAAAACCCACTATCACCATCATTTGTGAAATCACATTTTGCAAATTGTGTTCTTGTTAGATCCTTGTTTATATTTGTGGCTGATTTGGGGATTACTGGCTTACTGGTTTGAAATGTAGAACATATTGCTTGAACTAATTTTGGTTTGTTCAAAAGAGGGGACACTTATCTGGTCTTTAGACTGAGCTCTGTTTGTACAGAGAAAATAAAAGGCTGTTGCGATTCCTACCCTGAACTGCTGTTTTCAGTTAGGACAGCTGTGCCATGTGGGCTTACCGGTATCTCAGACAGCAAAACACACAAGCCTCTCGCTAGCACAGGGACATGTTATGCAACTTATCTTATGGGTACGATTGCCAACGCTCCCCGGCTAGCCAGAAGACTTTCTCAATCAGCTTTAGTTTTCTGCATGGTAACAAACGCACGATTTACTGCGGGGTCTATTGACCTTAAATTAAACAGAATTATAATATCCCAACAGTAGTTCAGCTGCTTGTTAGATTTTTTAATTTAGAGTTTGCATTCATCCCAAAGGGAAATTCCTCTTTCCTTTCCTGTCGTTATCCCTCCATGGTGGAGGTCTGGGTTCGGATCCAGCCACAGAACACCACTTCTGGGAGCTTGCTGGAGATTTGCTGCTTGTTCAAGAACACAGAGTCATTTACAGTTTAATTCTGATCTTACAGCATCAAAGCCCCTTATCCTCTCCTTCATCCTTATATGGCACAGAGAGATAAACAAGGATCTACCATGTCTAACCCTGGACTAAACAAAAGCCATGGGCTTTGTCTTGTGCGCTCATGGAGGCCACTGTTGGTCACATATCATGATTGGAATCACAACCATCTTCATTTCCCCTGTGCACACAAATATGCTAGGAACTTGAAGATATACACAGACATTCTGTAAGGGAAAATCCCTGACTTCAACCACGTTCAAGTGTTGTCCTCATTTTGGCCATAAGACAATTTAATCGTAAAATAAATGAATACAAATGTTTCAAAATTGTTTCAGAATTTCTCAACAGACTTTTTCTTTACTCCCAAAGAAGTAGCAAAAGGTCACGCCTCGGTTCAGAAGAGCTTCTGCCTCCTGGCCAGTAACTCTGTGCGAGACCTTAACCTGACCTACAGTAAGACTAAATCAATGACTCGCCCCTATTAAGTGTTGCTGTATTTGCAGCTAGTTGGCAAGTGTTGGGTTTTGAATTGGCTTTTCAATAAGAGAGCCAATTATGGATTGACAGCATGAGTGTTTCTCAAGCCTGTTTGCCTGGCTCAGAAATACGCCAGAGGTGATTAACTGTGAGTTTAAAACTAAATTGCTGGCCTTATGTTCATGGAAGTATTTTAGCCAAAGCACTTTACGAGGATTGTGCATTAATAGATTCACCCGTTCACACACACATTCATACACCGATGGCAGAGGAAACCATGCAAGGAACCAACCTGCACATCGGGAGCAATTAGGGGTTCAGTGTCTTGCTCAAGGACACTTCGACAGTAACTCTTGGGGAGCCCAGGATCGAACTTGGAACCTCGCGGTTCCCATCCGGCCACTCTACCCTTGAGCCACTGCAGCTCCTACTGTATGTGAGAATATCATTATATGAACTTAACTATATTGTATAGTGTGCGAAGACACCGTTCTTGGGATAGCATCGTTTAAATAAAGCAATTTAATCTCTCCTTCCC